>NC_066538.1:5684925-5697425 GCF_024679095.1 Eriocheir sinensis
TAGTAGTAGTAGTAGGAGTAGTAGCTAGCATTACACTCTCAGCAAAAACATGTAACAAAACACAAACAACAACAAAAAAAAAACATAAACAATTTACGACACAACAAACAAATCTCATAGCAAAAGAAAACAAAACAAGAGAAAAATATTAAACGAAAAAAAAGAAATGTTATGAAAAAACGTAAAAAATAACAACAACAAAAATGTGCACACTCACGCCAGATTTTCATCACCGACAAACATTAAAAAAATAAAAATAAAAACACAAAAAAGAGAAACAGATAGAGAAAAAAAAATAGACATGAAAAACGTGGGAAATTAAATCTGACACATCAATTTCCTCTATAAAGGAGAGAGAGAGAGAGAGAGAGAGAGAGAGAGAGAGAGAGAGAGAGAGAGAGAGAGAGAGAGAGAGAGAGAGAGAGAGAGAGAGAGAGAGAGAGAGAGAGAGAGAGAGAGATTGACGGATGAAAGTGAGAGAAGAATTGCGAAAGGGGAGAGAAAGGGAGGAGAGGGAGAGATCGTGGGAGAGAAAAGGACGATGGATAAATGATGGAGGGGGAGGAGGAGGAGGAGGAGGAGGAAGAGGAGGAAAAAAGTGAAGGAGGGAGAGGAAGAGAAAGTGACGGAGGAAAGAGGGAGGGAAAGGGAGATGGAAGAAGGGAGGAGGCAGAAGAGCGTAAAAAATTAAGGATTAGGAAAAAAAAAGGAGGAGAAAAATGTAGAGAAAAGGGAAGAGGGAAAGGAAAACTAACGATGAAAAGAGGGGAGAACATGAAGGAAGCAAAAATTAAGGGAAGTAAGGATTGAGGAGAAAGAGAATGACAAAGAAAGAGGAGAAATGATGAAAATGAAACTGAAGACTTTAGTAGAGGGAAGAAGCAAGGAAGAAGAGAAAAGAAAACAATCAGGAAAAAGAGGTGAAAGATAAAGATGGGAAGAAATAGGTAGAGAAAAAGATATAAATGATAGACAGATGAGTAGATAGATAGATAGGTAAGTAGATAGATAAAAAGATAGATAGAGAGATAGATAGATTGATATATTACTAGACAGACAGAGATATGAATAAATAAAAAGACAAACGAAAACTGAATTGAGAAGAGAAAATGGAAATCGAAACAAATAAGAAAAATAAGAAAATACGAAGTAATCAAAGAAAAAGACAGAAAAATAAACAAAGAAAAAAATAAACAATAAAAACAATAAGCACACGTATATTTTACTCTCTAAGGCACAGATGCGGATCGAAAACCAAAGTAAAATCCCTTTTTTAGGAAGTAAGAGAAAATAGTTTTTCAAAGAATTTTTGGAGCTGTCCTCTGGATTGAAAAATTGGGGAAGGACAGGTGGAAGGGAGGGGACGTGTGTGTGTGTGTGTGTGTGTGTGTGTGTGTGTGTGTGTGTGTGTGTGTGTGTGTGTGTGTGTGTGTGTGTGTGTGTGTGTGTGTGTGTGTGTGTGTGTGTGTGTGTGTGTGTGTGTGTGTGTGTGTGTGTGTGTGTGTGTGTGTGGCTGTCTGTCAGTCGGTCTGTCTGTATGTCTGTATGCGTTGGTGTGTGCGCGCATAACTGGATGCAAGTCAAGGGATATTAAATTCTTCTTCTGATTTGCTAAAGGAGACAAGAAAAGGAGAAAGAAAGAAAAAAATAAATACACGAAGATATAAATGCCATAAAACCTCGACGTAGATGATATTGGTGATGATGAGATGATAATGATGATAAATATAATAACAAATTCCTAGTTAAAAGTAAGACATTATTTTTATTGCTTTTGATGAACTGCATTGTCTGATATCTTCTTGAAAAAAAATTGTAATCTTACCTTATCCTAACCCAACCCAGTCAAATAAAATTACACCAAATATAGACAAATCAAAACAGACACCAACCCAAACCAAACCAACCCAAACCAAACCAAACCAAACCAACCCAAACAAAACAAAACAAAACAAAACAAAACCAACCCAACCCAAACCAAACCAAACCAAACCAAACGAAACCCAGCCCAACCCAAACCAAACCAAACCAAACCAAACCAACCCGAGCCAAACCAAACCAAACCAAACCAAACCAAACCAAACCAAACCAAACCAACCCAAACCAACCCAAACCAAACCAAACCAAACCATACCAACCCAAACCAAACCAAACCAACCCAAACCAAACCAACCCAAACCAACCCAACCCAAACCAAACCAAACCAAACGAAACCCAGCCCAAACCAACCCAACCCAAACCAAACCAAACCAACCCAAACCAAACCAAACCAAACCAACCTGACCCAACCCAGCCTACAGAAGAAGAGGGATATATTCTATTACACGTTTCATGGATATCTGCTCTCCTAAAGTCTTAATGGAAATGAACCCGGAATTAACTGTTAAGCCAAGGAAAGTGAAGGAAAAAGAAAGAAAGAAAAACAAAGAAGGAAGGAGGGATGAAAAGATATGGAGGAAGGAGAGATGAAAGAAAATTGAAAAGAAAGAAAAAAGGAAAAAGATTAATATGATAGAAAATGAATGAAAGAAGGAAGAAAAAGAAGGAAAGGAAAAATCAATGAAAGACGAAGTGTAAAAGGAAATGGAGGTAGGAGGGAAAAGAAAATGAAAAGAAAGAAAAAAGGAAAAATATACACAAGATAGAAAAATGAGTGAGAGAAAGGAAGAAGAAAAAAACAGAAATAAGGAAGGATTAAAAAGAAAGAAAAGAAAAGAAAAAATGAAAAAAAAGAAAGTAAAAAAGAGAGGAAGAGGAAAATAAATAAGAAAGGAATAAAATGAGGTAAAAAATGGACAACGGAAAGAAGGAAAAAAGAGGAAGAAGTAAAAACAAATAAGTAAAAAAAGGAAAAATAAATAAATAAAACGAGAGAAAGAAAAGAAAAGAAGAAGCAGAAAGAGAATAACTAAAAGGAAAAAAGAAGAGGAAATAAAAAAAGATCCTCCACACTACTTAAGTATAAAAAAGTATAAGTATGAAAAAGTATAAGTATAAAAAATGTAAGTATAAAAAAGTGCTAAAAGAAAGAGATAGAGAGATAAGAAGAAGCCGCCTCCACGACCTACTCTTATCTCTCTCTCTCTCTCTCTCTCTCTCCTAATGTCCAAAAAAAATCTACTAACTACATTTTTATCTACACTTAACCTTTTTTTTAGTCCCCGAGGCGAGAAACCATTAAGAGGATTCGATTAAAAGATCAAACTTTCATCCAATCACAGAACTACAATCTATTTTTGACCTTTTTCGCGCCATAATTAACAGGCCTAAAAGGGTGAGAGGGGAAATTAAAGGGAAGGGGGTAAAGGAAATAGGGGAGGATAAGGAAGGGAAATAAGGGGAAGGGAAGATACGGAAGGTTTGATAATTGGAGAAAGAGAACTAACGAAGGAAAAGGAAAAGGAAACATGAATGGAAGGGTAGATGGGGAGGTTAGATAAAGGGAGGAAGAGGGATAGGGATTAATAAGGAGGAGGGTAAATAAGGGAAATGGGAGATGGAAGGTACGGTGAAGGGGAGAAGGGAGGGGAAAGGAAGATAGAGAAGGTTTGATAATTGGAGAAAGAGAAATAACGAAGGACAAGGAAGAGGAAACATGAATGAAAGGGGAGATGGGGAGGTTAGATAAAGGGAGGAAGGGGAGTAGGGATTAATAAGAAAGAAGGGAAACAAGGGGAAGGGAGATGGAAGGTTAGGTGAAGGGGAAAATGGAACAGGAAAGATGAGGAAAAGGGAACTGAAGGAAAGGGGAGATAGGATACTAGCTAAAGGGGAAATGAGGGGAAGGGGAGATGGGAAGTTTAAGTAAAAAAAAGGGAGATAACAGGGAAGGATAAGGGAGATAAAGAGGAAGAGTGTGGAGTAAAGGGAGAGAGAAAATTGGAAGGGAGAGGAGATAGACAGGAGGAGAAAGAGTGGGGATGTGAATGAGGGAAATGAAGAGGAGAAATGAAGAGGAAGACAATGAAGCAGAGAAGAGAAAAGAAGGGAAACTAAGGGAAGGAAAATTATAAGGGAGAGGAGATAGAAAGGAGGGGAAAGGTAGGGATGTGAATGAAGGAAATGAAGAGGAGAAACGAAGAGGAAGACAATGAAGCAAAGAAGAGATAAGAAGGGAAACGAAGAGAAGGAGATGAAGGGGTAGAAAAGAGAAAGAACAGAGGGGAATAGAGAAGCGAGATGAAGAGGGAGGCAACGAAGGAAAGAGGGAGGGAGAACTTGAAGAAGGATAGGATAAGCAAGGGATAGGAAAAGGGATATGGCAATAGAGTAGAATAATAGGGGAGCAAGGAAACACAGAAAGGGAGAAGAGAGAAAGAAGGGGAGGAAAGAGGAGAGGGAGATAAGAGAAGAACCAAGAGGGAGGAGAGGCAGAAGGTGAGGATGGAATGGCGAACAGAAACCTGGAGGGGAAAAAAAGAGAGAGAAGAGAGGGAAGGGAGAGTAAGGGGGGGAGGTTACGAGCAGGGGAGGGGAAGGGGAGAGGAAGGGGACCCAGGGGAGGAGGGAGGCATGAGCTGAGGTGGCAGGGAGTTAATAGAAAGAGGAAAAAAGAGGAGGAATTCAGAGGAGAGGAATGGAGGGAAGGGAGGGAAGGAGGAGGAGGAGGAGGGGAAGAGGAGGAAGGGGAGGGGAGAGAGGGGACAAAGAGAGGAAGGAAATAAGAGAGAGAGAGAGAGAGAGAGAGAGAGAGAGAGAGAGAGAATGGGATAAGGAGGTGAGAGTAATATGGAAGGAAAGTAAAGGAGGAGGAGGAGGAGAAGGAGGAGGAGGAGGAGGAGGAGGTACAGTAATTATAGGCAAGGAGGAAGACAATGGATGGAGGAGGAAATGTTAAAGATAAAAGCAGGAGGAGGAGGAGGAGGAGGAGGAGGAGGAGGAGGAGGAGGAGGAAGCGATTTTCAGATGCGTAAAATGGCTGATTAAAAATTGCAGAAAAATAATTTTGAGCTTATCGTATAAACTGTGTGTGTGTGTGTGTGTGTGTGTGTGTGTGTGTGTGTGTGTGTGTGTGTGTGTGTGTGTGTGTGTGTGTGTGTGTGTGTGTATGTGTGTGTGTGTGTGTGTTCAGCGGATATCAAGAGGGGGAAGAAAAGGAAAAAGGAAAAGGGAAAAGAAAATAAAAGAAAAGAAGGAAGGGGAATAATGGATAAGGGGAAGTTTTAGGACGGAAAAGGAGAAAAGGGGAATAGAATGAGATAATAGATGAATAGAAGAATAGAAGGGAGGAAGATTGTTTTCCTTTCCTTTTTGTGGAAGTGATGGGAAAAGAAGGGAAGGGGCGATTTGAAAGGAAGGAGAAAAGATGGGACGGGTTAAGATAGATGGGAAGAATTTAATGGAAGAGAAAGGAAGGGGAAGATAGGAAGGGGAAATACATGGATGGAAGAATATAATGGGAAAGGGAAAGGAGGGAAAGGATAGGAAAGGAAGACATGTTTAGGAAGATATTAAAGAGAAAGAGGAAGAAAAGGGAGAATTGGAAGATAAAACAAGGATGGGAGGGGAAAATATGGAAGAGGAAGGAAAGGGAAGAAGGGAAGGGGAGGATGAAACATAAATGGAAATAAATTAAGGGAAAGAGGAAGGAAGGGAAGGAGAGGAAGGGGGAATAGAGATGGGAGGAAAAAGGGGAAGAGGAAGGAAAGGGAGGAGAGGAAGGGGAGGATGGAACATAAATGGAAACAAATTAAGGGAAAGAGGAAGGAAGGGGAGGAGAGGAAGGGGGAATAGAAATGGGAGGAAAAAAGGGAGGAGAAAGGAAGGGGAGGAGGGGAAGGGGAGGATGAAGCATAAATGGAGACAAATTAAAGGAAAGAGGAAGGAAGGGAAGGAGATGAAGGGGGAACAGAGATGGGAGGTAAACGGGGGAGGAGCAAAGAAAGGGAGGAGGGAACATAAATGGAAACAAATTAAAGGAAAGAGGAAGGAAGGGAAGGAGAGTAAAACAAGGGGATGAGAAAGAAAGGGGAGAAGTAAGGAAAAGGGGAGGGGAAGAGAAAATAGGGATGGAAATAAAATAAAGTAAGAGGAAGGAGGGGGAGAAGGGGAGGAAGAGGAAAAGGGGAATAGGAAACATAGATGAAGAAAAATTACGGGAGAAGAGAAGGAAGAGGAAGGAGGAGAAGGGGAAAATGAAACATAGATGGAGAAAAATTAAGGGAGAAGAGAAGGAAGAGGAAGGAGGAGAAGGGGAAGAGGAAACATAGATAAGGAGAAATTAAAGGAAGAGAGAATGAAGAGGAAGGAGAAGAAGGGGAAGAGGAAACATAGATAAGGAGAAATCAAGGGAGAAGAGAATGAAAGGGGAGGAGGGGAGGGGAAGGGGAGGTTGCAAAGCCGAGGTGAGGATGGGGGAGTATTGCCCATCCCCTTTCCACCCATCATCTCCCCCTTCCATCCCTCACCTCTCCCTTCCATCCCTCACCTCCCCCTCTTACCTCCCCTCCCCTCCCATTCCCCCCCGGTACACAATCTGGGTTTAATGGCGTCACAAATTTTCAATCACCCACTTCTATTTCCTATTACTCTCCCCTCCACCCCCTCCACCCCCCCCACACCCCTTCACTCAGCTATTCACTTCCACCCACTACCTCCACCCATTCCTTCTCTTGCTCCTGGATTGAGATGGATAGATAGATGTAGATAGGTAGACAGCTAGATAAATTCCCTTCACTCCTTCCATTCCCCAATCACTCTTCCCATCTCCCTTGTCATTCATTCTGTCTTTCTTTCTTCCTCTCCTCCTCCTCCTCCTCCTCCAGATAGTCTATTTCAGAGAGTCACCAACACAAGAACACGCAGCAACGGTATGAAGTTAAAGGGAAATCGATGTAACACATTGGTGCGTAGAAGTTTTTTCAATAACAGAGTCGTCGATCACTGGAATAGACTCCCACCGTCAGTAGTTAGCGCACAGAGTATCAATAGCTTTAAGTCTTCTTTGGATAAGTACTTCAGGGATATAAGATTATACTGACCCTTTTTTGCATGTTTTCAGACAGATTGCAGCAAGACCTCAAACAATATTCATATAATTCTCCCCCACAACCTAAATTGCAAGTAGCGTAAGTCAACAATAGAGTGAAGCAACATTTAATGTCCGCAAGACAGGTGGAGTGAGGTGTGGGTGCAGTAAGGTGACAGGTTACTGGTGCGTGCCTAGTACCGCCGTTAAAACGAGGATCAAGCCTCCACCTGTGCCCCTGAAACTAGCCCTCACCCATCGTGGGTATTAGGGGGGATTCTGGGGCTACCCTGTGTAGGCCACTCGTCCTCTTCCAGTCTCCCTGTGTTTCTATGTTTGTATGTTCTTATGTAATGAAGCCATTTTCCCCCACAGCTTAGGTTACCAGTAGTGTAAGTTAAGGGTAGTAATTTCCTCTTATTTCTCTCTTTACTGTAAAATTTCCATGTCCCTTTCTTCCTTAAAGGTACATGGTGTTCTCTTCTAACTATTTCCTGCCGGCACGTTGCCGGAGGGAGAGGTGGGTGGGGAGGAGCCTTCATCTATTCTGTCATATCCTACCACACGTAGATTACTAGTAGTAGCGGTAGTAAACAGACACCCTCGCCATAGACCGACAGGTCTTCTGGTGTCTGTTCTTCCTATGTATTCCTATGTATTCCTCCTCCTCCTCCTCCTCCTCCTCCTCCTCCTCCTCCTCCTCCTCCTCCTCCTCCTCCTCCTCTCATTTTGCTCTTTTCTCTCACTTCCATCATCTTTACTCTGCTGTCCTCTTTCTTCTCATCTCCTCCTCCTCCTCCTCCTCTTCCTCCTCCTTCTCCTCCTCCTCTTCCATTTGCTCCTCTTCTTTCTGCAATCAAGGTATATTGTATTCTTTCTCTCCTCTGTTTTCCTGGCAACTCATTTTTTTCTTTTTTCCTTTTCCTCTTTCGGTCAAAAAAAATTCCACTCGGTCAAAATCTTGGTCACTTTTTTTTTTCTCCTCTTGGTCAAAAGCAAACAAAGTATCAAAGTGTCGCTAGAAGTATTTTTTTCTGTATACTTTTATCATTTTCGTGGACTTTTTAATTTTCCTCTTTTTCCTCTTTTTTTTTCTTCTTTCCTTCAACTATTTTCAAACTTTTTTCCTTCCTTGTTACCGACCTGAGAGAGTAATTTTATAATCCAACTTTCTCTGCTTTTTTTTCTTTTTACCATCTCTCTCTCTCTCTCTCTCTCTCTCTCTCTCTCTCTCTCATTTAATTTGTCTATCTTCATTCCATTTCTATTTTGTTCTTTTTTTATTGTCTATCCTTCATTCTCTCTCTCTCTCTCTCTCTCTCACGTCCATTTAAACCTTTCTTTTTTAATTTTCTGTCAAGCCAAACTTCTTTATTAATTTTCGGGGTATTTTTCACTCTCTTCGTTTTCTTCCTCCACTTCTCACTAACCACTTAATCTCCCACCTTCAATTACCCTTCTACACCACCCCTTCTAACCTCCCTTTTCTTCCCCCCTCCTCTCCACTTATCTCCCCAGCACCCTTTCCTTTCCTTCCCTTACCTTCCTCCACTTCTTTCCTCTGCCTTCCCTTTTTTTTTGGCATTTCTTCGTTTCTCCTTTGTTAAGATATTTGATTTAATTTATTTCATCTTTTTAATTTGCATATTTCACGAAGTCTCAAAATTGGAGGATGCATTTTTTTTTATTCTCTGATTGCTTTATTTTATTTTATTTCATTTCATTTTATCTTTCATACATTTTCTTTATTTATTTAGTTTGCATTTCTGTGGATTAGAAGTTGAGGAAATATGGGAGACATCTTTTTCCTTCGCTTATTGGGTTATGTTCCTTTTTTTTCACCTTCTTCTTTTTCTTAATTATCCTGCTTCTTCTTCGTGTTTTATCTCAATTTATTTTTCATCTTTTTTTTTCATCTCTTATTTTCATATCCATTTTTAATTTCTTATTTTGTTCACTCCTATTTTGTTTCCTTCTCTCTTTATCTTAGTTTATTTCCACTTTCTCTTTCTTTTTCTCTTTAATTGTCTATTCTTCTTCACATTTTATCATCGTTTTCTTCTCATTTTCTTCCTCGTATATGTCTTTTTTCTTTTCCTCATCTGCTTTCTTCCTTTTTGTTTTCCTTTCCCTCTTTCTTTCATTTCAGCTTCACCAATAAAGGAAAAGTAGTTCTCTTTTTCTTATTTCTCTTTTCATTGAGTTTCTTCTTTTCTATTTTTTATTCTTCGTTCTTCTTAATCCTCCTCCTTCTCCTTCATATTTTATCATCCTTTGTTTCTCATCTTCTTCCTCATATCCTTCTTCTATTCTTTTTTTCTTATTCTTCTTTTGTTTTCATTTCTCTTTATCTCACTTTTTCTTCTTCCTCCTTCTATCTTTACTGTGTTTCCTTCTTCTTAATCCTCCTCCTTCTCCTCCATATTTTATCTTCCTTTGTTTCTCATCTTCTTCCTCATTTTTTTCTCTTGTTTTCTTTTTCTTTTCATTTCTCTTTCTCTCTCTTCTTCTCTTTTCCCTTCTTCCATCTTCACTATGTTTCCTTCTTCTTAATCCTCCTCCTTCTGTTTTTTTCTGTTTTTTCTCTTTCTTTTCTCATTTTCATTTCTCTTCTCTATCTTCTCTTCTTTCTTCTATCTTTATCTTATTTCCTATCATTCTTTCATTATATTGATCTCAACATCACCCAAAAAATGAAAGACTACAATCGCAACACTAATAATAAAGAAAACAATGAACAATAATTACTATGCATGAGCTGAGTCAATTATTTCTTTTATTATAATCATCTCCTCCTCAATTACCAGAACGCCGCCTCGTTTAATTATTTCTTCCTCTGACTAACTCATTTCCGCGTGTCATTAAAGTGTTCGCGACAATATATTTACCTGTAAGTCTATCTATCTTATCTCCAGGCTTGACCATCTATCTATCTATTCCATCATCTGTATATCTATTTTAATTGTCTATCTAACTATTTACTGACTTATGTAATTGCTTGAAGATAATTAAGAAGCAGAACAAAAAACGACAGAAGTAAATATTGATAAAAGCTAAAATTTTCATAACTTATCTATTTATCTATTTATCTGTACGTCCGTTTATCTATTTACTAACATACATAACACCTAATTTATGTATCTATCAACTAACCTTCCCGTCTATCTATCTATCTATCTATCCTCTTAGTGCCTGTCCACCTTTATATACTTACCCAGTTACCTGTCTACCCATCCAATTAAGGGAATAGTTTATCTACCTGTCACTCTATTCTTCTATACATCAGTCAATCAATCAATCAGTCAGACTATCTATCTATTTATTAATCTATCTATCTATCCTGTCCACCTACTTATTTACATACTCTCTATCCATCTCTCTATCTACCTGTCTATCTATCTATCTATCTATCTATCTATCTATCTATCGCCCTACTTTCGTATTTAGCTATTCAAAGGGTCAAGGGTCATTCATAAAGGAGAAAAAGAGAAAGTCACAGCTTAAGTTAATCAGTTCAATTAAGACCAAACAGAAGAGCTTCAATGGAGGAGGAGGAGGAAGAGGAAGAGAGGAGAAGGGGGTGGCTGTGGAAGAGGGGTATTTTTTTCTCCTCCTCCTCCTCCTCCTCCTCCTCCTCCTCCTCCTCCTCTACAGATTAATTAAGTTGTTCTATCGGGGTTCCTCAGAAATTAGGATCTATATAAAGAGGTTAAAGAGGTGAGGGGAGGTGTGTGTGTGTGTGTGTGTGTGTGTGTGTGTGTGTGTGTGTGTGTGTGTGTGTGTGTGTGTGTGAGTGTGTGTGTGTCTTTGAGGTCATTCTCTCTCTCTCTCTCTCTCTCTCAATGATGCCGGGAGATGAGAGATAAGACACTAACAGGAAGGTCTTGTTTCTCTCCTCTTCTCCCCTCTCCCTCTTCTTTTTTTTTCTCTCCCCTTCTTTTATTACCTCCTCTTCGCTTCTCCACATTTTTTTTCTCTCTTTTTACATTCCTCTTATTTTTCTTCTCCTCTGAACCTTCTCTTTTCTCCCTCTTCTCCCCTCATCATCTTTATTTTATTGCCCTCTTCTCCCCAGCTTCTTCATTTTTCTCCCCTTTCTTCCCACCCCTTTCTTTTTTCTTTCCTCTTCTCCCCTCCACCTTTTTTTCTCCCTTATTACCCTGTCAACCTTCTTTCTCCCCATTCTTTTATGCTCCCCTCTTCTCCCCTGCTCCTTCATTTTTCTCCCCTTTCTTCCCATCCCTTTCTTTTTTCTTTCCTCTTCTCCCCTCCACCTTTTTTTTCTCCCTTATTACCCTGTCAACCTTCTTTCTCCCCATTCTTTTATGCTCCCCTCTTCTCCCCTGCTCCTTCATTTTTCTCCCCCTTCTTTCCCACCCCTTTCTTTTTTCTTCCCTTCACCTTTTTTTCTCCCTTATTACCTTCTCAACCTTCTTTCT
The DNA here is from genome assembly GCF_024679095.1 of Eriocheir sinensis. Lineage (NCBI taxonomy): Eukaryota > Metazoa > Arthropoda > Malacostraca > Decapoda > Varunidae > Eriocheir > Eriocheir sinensis. The sequence continues at coordinate 5,696,332 of NC_066538.1, forward strand.
CCCCCTTCTTTTATGCTCCCCTCTACTTCCTTTTCATCTACTCTTCTCCCCTCCCTCCCATTCTTCCCTTTTTCATGTCTTCTCCTTCCATTTCTATTTTCTCCCTTTCTTTTTCTTCCCCTGTCTTCTTTTTTCCTCCATTTTTCCTCCATTTTTCCTCCCTTTTTCTCTCCTTCACTTCCCCCAACCTTCCTATCTTCTCCCTCTCCTCCTCTTTCATGATCTATTTCTCCTTCCATTTGTTATTCTATTTTTTTTTCTTTCATCTCTCCATCTTCTTTCCCCTCATTGCTATCCTCTTTCCTTCCTTTTCGTTCGCTCCCATCCTCTGACGTTACTTCCTCTTCCTTTCCTTTCCTTTTCTTGTCTCTTTTTTTCGTTTCCTTTTTTTGTTTCCTTTCTTTACACTCTTTCACACCTCGTCTTTGATCCTCTCTCCTCATCTCCCTTTCCTCAGCATCCCTTCCCTTTCATTCCCCTTCATCTCCTCTCTTCCTCTTCCGCCGATCCCTTCCGTTTCCTTCTCTACCTCATCTTTCCATTCCTTCCCTCCCTTCCCTCTTCCTTCTTCCTTCTCTCACATTAACAAGGAAATCACAACTCTCTCTCTCTCTCTCTCTCTCTCTCTCTCTCTCTCTCTCTCTCTCTCTCTCTCTCTCTCTCTCTCTCTCTCTCTCTCTCTCTCTCTCTCTCTCTCTCTCTCTCTCTCTCTCTCTCTCTCTCTCTCTCTCTCTCTCTCTCTCTCTCTCTCTCTCTCCTCCTCCTCCTCCTCCTCCTCCTCCTCCTCCTCCACCTCCTCCTCCTTCTCCTCCTTCTCCTCCTTCCTCCCTGAACTTCCGGTCGACTGAAGGACCCAATTAGTGATAAAAAAAAGAAAATGGTGATAAAAGAAAAAGAAAATTTGTCACACTGCTTGACGTCAACGATACTGTCTTGTTTATTTTTGTTTTTGTTTTTCTCTTTTTTTCTTCCTTTTCTTCTTTTTTGTCTTCTTCATCTTCTCTTTTTTTTCTTCTTCTTCTTCTTCTTCTTCTTCTTCTTCCTCGCAAATTCTTATCTCACAACAGTTTTTTTTTTCTTTTTACTTCAACTTG
>NC_066538.1:5702425-5729925 GCF_024679095.1 Eriocheir sinensis
TTTTTTTTTCCTGCTCCTCTTCTTCCTCTTCCATTTCCTTCTTCTCTTCCTTTCATCTCTCTTCTCCTCCTCTCACTGAACTCAATCCTTTTCTTTCCTGCTTCTCTTCTTCCTCTTCCATTTCCTTCTTCTCTTCCTTTCATCTCTCTTCTCCTCCTCTCACTGAACTCAATCCTTTTCTTTCCTGCTCCTCTTCTTCCTCTTCCATTTCCTTCTCTTCTTTCATCTCTCTTCTCCTCTACTCTCTTCTTCTTTTTCTTTTCTTCCACCTCCTATTTTTCTCCTGTTATTTCTTCTTTTGTCTTCTCCTTTCCTCTTATTTCCTTTCCTCCTCTCTTCTCTACTTTCCTTTGGTCTTTTCTTATTTCTCTCCTTTCCTTTCCTCTTTTTTTCATGTTATTATACTTCTCTTTTGTCTTCCCTTTCTCTCTTATCCTCTCTACTCTCATTTCCTTTCTTCTCATCTTCCTTCCTTTGCCTCATTATCCTCCTTCTTCTTCACTTTTATCTTCTTATTTTCATTCTTATTATTATTTTTATTCCTATTAGTCTTTTTCCTTTTCTCGTCTTTACCTTTTCCCTTTGACATCCTCCTCCCCCTCGTCGTCCTCCTTACCACCGCCACCACTATCACAACCACCACTCCCTCCTCCTCCTCCTCCTCCTCCTCCTCCTCCTAATCCTCCTCCTCTTTGCGTTCAATGCCTCTACTTGGCCATTATGTTTCCTTCCATTATGAGCCACGAAAAGGCTGTTTGGACGCCATTAATAATTTGGGGGTTGCCGGAAGAGGTGAGGGAGGGGAGGAGGGAGGGAAGGAGGGAGAAAGGGATGAAATGGATGAAAGAAAGGTATACCGGATGAGTTTATGGAACGGAGGAAGAGGAAGAGGGAAAGGAGAAATGGAGGTAACAAAGGGAGAGAAAGTGGGAGAGAAGGAAGGAGGAAGAGGAAGAAGTAAAGAAGATGGGGAAGCAAGGGAAGGATTTTGGATGGAGAGGGAGAGGGAGAGGGGTGAGGAAGGAGGAGAAGGAAAAGGGAGGGAGGGAGAGCAAAGGAAAGGGAAAAGAAAGGGAGAGAAAAGAACTAAAGAGGTAGAGTGTGGAGGAGAAGAGAGAAAGGGAGAGAGAGAGAGAGGAGAGGGAGAGAGGGGGGATAGGGAGAGAAGTTAAGGATTCTTTTTCATGTCGTGAGCAAAAGGTGTTTTCTTTGCTCTTTCTGTATTTTTAATGGTTAGGGAGACAGAAAATGAGCCATAGAGGGGAAAATGTGTTGATCTTTGTATATTTTTAGTGGAAGGGAGAGAAACGAGGACCCAAGAGAGCGTAAAAAGTATGTGTGGTGTGTGTCTGCTCAACCATAATTCTTTTGATATGGGAGAGAGGCGAAGAGCTGGAGGGAGTAGAGTGTGGGGTGTGTTTCTTTCTCCTTAATACTTTTGATACTAGAGCAAGACGAAGAGGTAGAGAGAGAAAAAGGGAAGGTAGGAGGAGACGAAATGGAAAAGGAAAAAAATATATATGCAGAACGCGAAGGAAAAAGTGTATTAAAAAAAGAGACAAAACTCAAGCTAAAAATGAGAAAAAAGAGGAGAAGGAGGAGAAAAGGAAGAGAGAGAAAGGGGAGGATAGATAAATGGGAGGTAAGAAAGGAGAGAAGCAATCCATCCAAAAAGGGAAAAGGGAAAAAAAAGAGAGGGAAATGTGTGTGTGTTTCTTTCTACTCTCTGATTCGTATGGTAAGGAAGAGAGACCAAAAAGCTAAAAAGAATGTATATTTTGTTTGATTTTGCTTTTACAGTTTTCCAAGGACAAGAAAAATGACAAAAACCTAAGGAAAATAAGTAGAAAAAAACATACACATCCACACACATACATACACACGAACACACATATTCATACTCACACATACATATACATTCTAAGCCCTCAAAAAATACCAAGAAAAAATAAATATAAGAAGAGAAGAAGGAAAAGCGAATATAAAAGAAACAGGGAAACTAAATGATAAGTAAAAAACATAAGCTAAAAGAAAAGCAAATCAAGGAAAAGAAAAATTATAATACGACAAGGAAAAAGACAGGAAAATATAGAAAAGAAGCCAAACGAAAAAAAAATAGCCAGCAAGGAAAATAGGAAAATTATGAAAAAAAAGTAAAAAGAATAGACGCAAAAAAATATTCACAGGCAAAAAATGAAAAAACAAAAAATAAGCGAGAACGCAAAACGAGAAAAAAAGGGAAAGGAGGAGTTTTTTTTAAGGACAAGAAGACAGATTAAAGAAAAAAACAAAAAAAAGACTAAGAAAAGGAAAGACATAAATGGAAAAAACGCACACACATACACACACACGGACACACACACACACACACACACACACACACACACACACACACACACACACACACACACACACACACACACACACACATTCTAATCCCTCCCCCCCCCCAAAAAAAAACCCAGAGAGGAAAGAAAAAGAATATGAAAAAGAAACAGCGAGACAAAAACAGAACCCACGTCAAGAATCTTCATGCAAAAGAAAGAAAAATGGGAAGAGAAGAAAAATGAAGAAAAAATAAACCTACATGTCTGCATATAAAAAAGACGCACACACACACGCACACACGCACGCACACGCAAAGAAAAAGAGAAAGAAAAATGGTGCGAAGAAGAAAAAGTGTCACAGTGAGAGGAGAGGATTAATGGACGGAGAAAATATCCATAAAAAGAAAGAAAGATAGAAAAAAGAGGAATGAAACAAAAGTCGCCAGCCGAAGAATGTGAAAAAGGGAAGAGGAGGCGAAATGGACAAGGAAAAAAGGGGAAAAAATATGTGGAACGCGGAGGAAAAAAGTGACAGGTAAAATGTATCAAAAGAGACAAAATTCCAGCTAAAAATGAGAAAAAAAGAGAAAGAGGAGAAGGAGGAGAAAAGGAAGAGGGAAAAGGGGAGGATAGAGAAATGGAGGGAACTTAGGGGAGAAACAATCCATACTAAAAGGGAAAAGGGAAAAAATGAATCACCTGAGAAAAAAAGAGGAGGAGGAAAGAAGGAAACAGGAAAAAGGAGATGTAAGAAAGAAAAAATAATAGGAAAAGGGAAAAGTATGAAAGAAAAATAGGAGGGAAGATAAAGGAAATGAAGGAAAATGAAAACAATATACCCTACACGGAAAACAAGGAATAAAGGAAAAGAAAAAAGAAAATAAGGAGAGCAAATGAAGGAAAAGAAAAATTATACTACTACGGCAAAGAAAAAAAGAAAGGAAAATAAAGAAATGAAGAAAAACGAAAAAAATAACCAGCAAGAAAAATAGGAAAAATTATGAAAAAAAAGTAAAAAGAATAGACGCAAAAAAATATTCACGAGCAAAAATAGAAAAAAACAAGACAAAACGAGAAGGAAAACCGAGAAAAAAGGGAAAAGAAGGAGAAAGGGAGGGAGAAAAGAAATAAGACAAACGAAAAAAAACAGCAAGAAAAATAGGAAAAATTATGAAAAAAAGTTAAAAGAACAGAAGCAAAAAAGAGGAAAAACAAGAAAAAACGAGAACGAAAAACGAGAAAAAAAGGGAAAGGAGGAGAAAAGGAGAGAAAAAAAAGAAATGTCATACGTGGCAAGAAAAGAGAACTCACCTTGAAATATATGATGCCTGAATTAGCCGGAAATAACCTCACTCTCACCTGCCCTCACCTGGCCTCAAACCCCTACCTGTCCCCTTCCCCTCCCCTTCACCCGGTCTTTCCTCCCTTTCCCCCTCCCTCCCTTTTTTCCTCTCTCCCTCCCTTATTCTTACTCTTCTCTACCTCCATCTCTCCTCCGTCTTCTCCCTTTTCCATAAACCCATCGGGCATCTCTTTCCTTCACCCTTTTCCTCCCTTTCTCCCTCCCTTCCTTCCTTTCCCCCTCTCTCCCTTTCTTCCTCTCCCCTTTCCTCTCTTCCTCACCTCTTCCGCCAACCTCAATACTTACCCTTAGTTCCCCCAACCTGCTACCCTACCCCCCCTTAACCCTTACCTAACCTTACTTAATTAACCTGTTCCCCTTACCCCTCACCTGCCACCCCTCTACTCCGACCCCTTTGCCGGCCTTACCCCTTTATCTGTTCCACCCCCGCCCCCTGAAAGAGAGAGAGAGAGAGAGAGAGAGAGAGAGCAATTCTTTTTACAGGCTTAAGAATGTTTGCGATTTAAATTCAAGTCGAGAGGACGCGATACATTTTCCAGACTCTTCAAAGACGGAATCAATGACGGAATTCTCTTTGGCTGCCACATTAAAGGGAAAACGGAGCGCTCCCAACGACACGCAGGGGACACTTTGGTATTCCCTCTTTTTCCCTTGTTTACCTCGTTTTCTATTCAGCTCTCGCGCTATAACTATACTCAAACACACTCTTTTTGTTTGTTTTATTTTCTCTTTGTTTGTATATGCTTTAAGCTAAGATGTTCTCGTTATTTCTTATTTATTTTTCATTATTTTTTTGTTAATTTTTGTGCCCTTGATTTCTACGTTTTTCTTATTCCTGTTCCCGCAATAATACTCAAACATCCTCTTTTTGTTTCTTTGTTTTGTTTTATATTTGTTTTTTATGTATTTTGAGTTTAGCTTTTTTCGTATCTATACTTTTTTTCTTCTCTTGTTTATCTCGTTTTTTTTATCTCTCTCTACAAGTATACTTAAACACGCTTCTTTGTTTGATTATCTATTACTTATTTCAGTTATTGTTTGTATATCTTTTTAAGTTTGCTTGTTTTTTTCTTTCTCTTTTCTTCTTTATATATATTTTAGGGTTAGGTATTTTCTTCCAACTCCCGCTCCAAGTATGATCAAACACCTATTTTGTTCCTGCCACCCTCTCCGACCCTTGCCAGCCTTACCCCTTTATCTGTTCACCCCTTGCCCCTGAAAAGAGAGACAGGCTTAAGGATGTTTGCGGATTTAAATTCAGAATCGAGAGGACGCGATACATTTTTCCAGACTCTTCAAAGACGGAATCAATGACCAAGGAATTCTCTTTGGCTGCCACATTAAAGAGAGAAAACGGAGCGCTCCCAACGACTTACGCAGGGGACACTGGTATTCCCTCACTTTTTCCCTTGTTTACCTCGTTTTCTATTCAGCTCTCAGCGCTATAACTATACTCAAACACACACTCTTTTTGTTTGTTTTATTAATTTCTCTTTGTTTGTATATGCTTTAGCTAAGATGTTTCTCGTTATTTCTTATTTATTTTTCATTATTTTTTTGTTAATTTTTGTGCCCTTGATTTCTACGTTTTTTTTATTCCTGTTCCCGCAATAATACTCAAACATCCTCTTTTTGTTTCTTTGTTTTGTTTTATATTTGTTTTTATGTATTTTGAGTTTAGCTTTTTTCGTATCTATACTTTTTTCCTTCTCTTCTTTATCTCGTTTTTTTTTATCTCTCTCTACAAGTATACTTAAACACGCTTCTTTGTTTGATTATCTATTACTTATTTCAGTTATTGTTTGTATATCTTTTAATTTTATTTTTTATCTTTCTCTTTTCTTCTTTATATATATTTTAGGGTTAGGTATTTTCTTCCAACTCCCGCTCCAAGTATGATCAAACACCCTGTTTTTGTTCCTTTATTAATTGTTTTTTGGTTCTTGTATATATTCTAAGTTTAGCTGGGTTTTTTACATTTTATTTTTTTCTCTAATCTTGTTTATATTTAGTTTCAATTTAGCTGTTTTATTTCTATCTTATATTTCTTCTCTTAAAGTGATATATATATATATATATATATATATATATATATATATATATATATATATATATATATATATATATATATATATATATATATATATATATATATATATATATATATATATATATATATATATATATATATATATATATATATATATATATATATATATATATATATATATATATATATATATATATATATATATATATATATATATATATATATATATATATATATATATATATATATATATATATATATATATTAGGGTTGGAAATTTTCTGTATCTCGACTTTTTTTTTACATCTTTATAATCAAACACGCTTTTTTTATCTAATTGCTTATTAAGGTTAACAATTTTCTGTCCAATCTCAACTCTTTTTATGCATTTTCTAACTTTGGGGTAAAACACTTAATCGTTCCCAACTTTATTTATATTTCCTGAACGAAGACGAAAATATAATACCGAGAAGCGACCCTTGTTAAAAAAAACAGTCTTGAAATAAACACGAACGAAATGACCGAGGAGAAATAATTTGAGAAAGATTTTTTTTTTTTATACTAAATATAAGGAAACCAATGGACGCGAGATTAGAAAATAAGAGGTTGACTTTAAATAGATTATAAAAATGTAAGAGGAGAGAGGTGAAAAAAAATGAAACATGAAAACATGGAAACATGGAATGACAGGCAACAGAAAGCCTATTGGCTCATTACGAGGTTGCCTGCTGTAGAGCGGTGATCTGCATGACAGTCGCTGGGTGCCTGCAGAGCAGTTCAAGGCATTTCGGTGCGTATTTTAAGTTCACTCCTGTTGTCACGAAGTGACGGTCGATGCGATTTTTGAAGGAGTTGATGGTTTCCGCACTTACTGCTTCAGCAGGGAGGTCGTTCCAATGGCGTATGACTCGGTAAGAGAAGAAACTCCTAACAATGTCTGTGTTGCATCGCTTGAATGGGCAGGCCGTTGTTTATAGTTCTTGAGATGGTCTGTAGCTCAAAGAGCTTGGAGTGGTCGACGTTACTGAAGTTCTTTAGGTACTTGAAGAAGAGCGTATGGAAGGAGGAAGAGGAGGAATGGAGGTAGAGAAACAAAGGAAAGAGAGGAATAGGGACAGGGAGAAGAGGAAAAGAAGAAAGAAACTGGTGAGGCAGGAGGAAGGAAGAGTAAAAGGTGTATGAGAATGGTCAAGAGGAAGTAGGAAAAAGAAGGAGAAATGAAGAGGAAAGGGTTATGAGAAAGGGTCAGGAGGAAGAAGGAAAAGAAGAAAGGAACTGGTAAGGAAGTAAAAAGGAAGAAGAAAGGAGGATATGAAAAGGATCTAGAAAAAGAAGAAAAAGAAGGTGAATGAAAAGGGAGATTGAGCCTTTCTTTCTGATGCTAAATATTGTGAAAACGAAACAGCGAGATAAAAAAAAAAAGCATTGTCAGACTCCAAACAGATTTAAAAAGATAAGAAGAGAAAGGAGAAAAAAGAGGAGAAATTACAGGTGAATGATTTGAGAGAGAGAGAGAGAGAATAGAGAAAAGCGAGAGAAAAGAGAGAGAAAAGAGTGACAGGCAGGTAAACAGGCAGACATACAAAATAAGAAAGGAGAAAAAAGGGAAAAAATAAAGGTAGACGCAAACAAACAAACAAACAAACAAACAAACACCCAGGGTCAACAACTCCATCAGAACACCTTGCTAACTCTCCTTCTCACCTGCCGACTCACGAATCACGCAACTCAATCAATCACGACACACCTGCACGCTCCTCCTCCTCCTCCTCCTCCTCCTCCTCCTCCTCCTCCTCCTCCTCCTTTACTCGCCCCCCTTCCTCCTCCTCTCCCTCTCCCATACTTTTCTCTTTCTGCTAATCACCTTTATCTCTCTCTCACCTGCCCTTCTCTTCCCCATCACCTGTCCTCACTTACTTTCTTCCGCCTTCCTCACCTTTACCCCCATCCTCTTCTTCCCTTCTCTTTCCATCCCTTGTCTTTCCTTCTTCATCATTACTATTTATACATTTTTCTTCGTTGTTGTTGTTTTTTATTCCAAGTCATTCCTTCACTTCTCTTTTGCCTTCCCTTCGCCTCAATTCTCTATTTTTTTTTCTCTTTCTCTCTCGCCCCTTTTTCTTCCTCTCTCCCTTTTCTCTCCTTCTCACCTATTTCTCTCTCCCTCTCACTCCTTTTTCTCTCTCTCATTCTTTTTTTTACCTCCTCTCTCCCTTTTCTCTCCCTCTCAACTATTTATCTCTCCCTCTCATTCCTTTTTCTCTCTCTCATTCTTTTTTTACCTCCTCTCTCCCTTTTCTCTCCCTCTCAACTATTTATCTCTCCCTCTCATTCCTTTTCTCTCTCATTCTTTTTACCTCCTCTCTCCTTTTCTCTCCCTCTCAACTATTTATCTCTCCCTCTCCTCCTTTTCTCTCTCTTTTTACCTCCTCTCCCTCTCAACTATTTATCTCTCCCTCTCATTCCTTTTTCTCTCTCTCATTCTTTTTTTACCTCCTCTCTCCCTTTTCTCTCCCTCTCAACTATTTATCTCTCCCTCTCACTCCTTTTTCTCTCTCTCATTCTTTTTTTTACCTCCTCTCTCCCTTTTCTCTCCCTCTCAACTATTTATCTCTCCCTCTCATTCCTTTTTCTCTCTCTCATCCCTTTCTCACCTCCTCTCTCCCTCCCTCCCTTCCCTCCACTGCTCCTCCCTGATCCACTACCAAGGTCACTCCCCCTCCTCACCTTACCTAACTTTACCTGATAATCTCCCTCCTCTATCTCAGTTCTTCTCCCCCTCTTGACATTCTCTCCCCTCCCCCATCATCCTCGTCCCCCTCCCTCATAACTTCTTTCACTTCTTTTCTTTAAATATCACATCTTTTCCCCTCTTCTCCCCTCTTCCTTCCCAACATCTTTATTTAGTATGTTTTATCTCTTTTTCATCCACTTTTCCACGTCCCTCTATCCTCTCGCATTCCCTCCACTTTCTCTCCCCTCATCTCCCCTCTTTCCTCCCCTTTCTTTCCCTGCTTCCCATCTCCCTCCCCCTCTTTGATCCCCTCTTTCTCTCCCCTCACCTCCCCTCTCTCTTCCCCTATCTTTCCCTTCCCAATGCATGTCTTTCCTTCCTATTCCTTCCCATCTTCCTCCCCCTCTTTGACCCCCTCTTTCTCTACCCTCACCTCCCCTCTTTCTTCCCCTTTCATCTCCCTTCCCTTCTTTGACCCCTTCTTCCTCTCCCCTCTCTCTTCCCCTTTCTTTCCCTTTTCACACCATGTCTTTCCTACCTATTCCTTCCCATCTCCCTCCCCCTCTTTGACCCCCTCTTTCTCTCCCCTCACTTCACCCTTCTCTTCCAATATTAAGACCCATAATTTATCCCTTCCGAAAATCCATCACTAAGACAACTTCCCTCCCATCACTTTCTACCCTTTTTTTGTGTCCCCTCCGTTCTCGCCTCACTCTCTTCTCCTCTCTCATCATAAGCCACATTTTTTTTTCATCCTACCACTGCACGCTATTCAGTAAGCTTCCTTTTCATCTCCCTCTACCATTTTTTGAACCTTTCCATCCCTTACCACCTCCTCCTCTCCACTCCGTCACCCCATTCTGCTCCTAAAAATATGACCCCCTTTTTTTCTCCTATTTTGTAAGCCATCACTCCATCCACTTCCTTCACAACTGTATCCTCCACTTTTTAACTACATTTATTTTAGCTCTTTATGCATTCCCCCGCCTTCCCTCCTCCCTCCGCCCTTCACTTTCTCCTAAAAATGTAACCTCTTTTTTTTTATATTACCCTGCATTCCCTTCCTTCCTTCCTTTCCATCTTCATTATCCATTTTCGAACTTTCCTTTTCTCTCCTTCCTGTTTTGGGTTTTTTTTTAATCAAGGGTATGGTAAGAGTAGCGGGCTTTTTTTTTTACATTTGTTACCTTTTTTATGCCCTTGAATTGACTCCTCTGCTGTAACAAAAAAAAAAAAGAGGAGGAAGTGGGTTAGTGGCGAAGGTACAGGTGGGGGAGGAGGAAAGACAGTCCAGGAGTGTACGGTTGTATGGTGTACGTTCGTTAATTTGTTCAGGTGTAGTTATTGTTTATCGGGCACCTTATTTGTATACCCCCGGCGTGCTGGGTGGGGTGGGGTGGGGGGGGTCATTTGTTTGTGTTCCTGCCCCGTCCTCTCCCCTTCCCCTTTCCCCCTTCACTCCGAAATATGTGACCCCTCTGTTTCTTTCTCTCCCATCATTCCATCCCTTTCCTTCCATCTCCATTCTCTATTTTCCCTCCACTTATTCTCCGCCCCCTCTCTCCACTTCCTCCTAAAGCTGCAATCTTTCTTTTTTATCACGCTTCCTACATCCTTATCCTTCTCCATCTTTATCCAAAATTTTCGAGCTCTCTCCATTTCTCTTCACTCCTACCCCGTCCCCCCCCTTTTTCTTTTTTGTTCCTAAATATGTAATCCCTCATTTTTCCCTCTCTCCCATCCTGTAACCCATCATTTCACCCCTTTCCTTCCCATCTCCATTATCTGTTTTCACTCCACTTCCACTCCATATCCCCACCCCTCTCCACTTCCTCTTAAAACTGCAATCTTTCTTTTTTATCACGCTTCCTGCATTCCGATCCTTTTCCATCTCTATCCAACATTTTCAAACTCTCTCCATTTCTCTTCACTCCTTCCAGTAACTCCTTTTTTTTTCCTCTCCTAAAGCAGCTCACCATTCCTTCCTTTCCATCTTTATCCTACATTTTCGAATTTTCTCCGTTTCTCTCCACTCATACCCATTCCCCCTCACTTTCCTCCAAAATCATGTAACTCCTTTTTTTTCCTCTCCCCTAAAGCAGCTCATCATTCACTCATTCCAGCCCTTTCCTCTCCCATTTCTTTCCTCCATTTCCGAACCCTCCCATGTTTCTCTCTTTCGTACCTCATTCCCTCCCTCGTCTTCCTCCAAAAACTGTAACCACCTTTTTTTTCTCCTTTTATCTCTTGCATCCATCAATCTGTTACCTTCCTTCCCATCTCTATTCCCCTTTTTTGTAACTTTCCATTTGTCTACTTTTTGCCCCGTCCTCGCCAACTCCCTCCTTTCCCTTGGTCTTAAAATTTCAACCTCTCTTTTTTTTTTGTCTCGTTTCCAGCATCCATCAATCTGTTCCCTTCCTTTCCATCTCTATTCCTCTCTTTGTAACTGTCCATTTGTCTACTTCTTCTCCCGTCCTTGCCAACTCCCTCCCTTTCCCTTGCTCTTAAAATTTCAACCTTCCTTTTTCTCTCTCGTTTCTTGCATCCATCAATCTGTTCCCTTCCTTTCCATCTCGATTCCCCTCTTTGTAACTCTCAATTTGTCTACTTCTTGCCCCATCCTCGCCACCCCCTTCCCTTTCCCTTACTTCTAAAAATTCAAACCATCTTATTTTCTCTACTTTCCAGCATCTCTTTCCTTTCCATTTCCATCCAACATTTTCGAACTCCCTCCATTTCTCTCCGTCCTTGACCTTTCCCCTCTTGTTCCTCTCCCCCCACCTGGTCCCTCCCCCCCTGGCTCACCTGTGCGGGTTTAATTAACGAGTCCTCAGGTATTTCCGGGCACCTCTTCTCCGTCTTGTTAATCACGGACAATAAAAACGCGGAGTCAGGATCTAATATTTGGGGACACAATGCTTTCTTTTGTGCTTCCTGCTTTCGCTCTCTCTCTCTCTCTCTCTCTCTCTCTCTCTCTCTCTCTCTCTCTCTCTCTCTCTCTCTCTCTCTCTCTCTCTCTCTCTCTCTCTCTCTCTCTCTCTCTCTCTCTCTCTCTCTCTCTCTCTCTCTCTCTCTCTCTCTCTCTCTCTCTCTCTCTCGTCTGAGGTTGTGTGGTCAATACCGTTACTCGTGGAGAAAGTGGAGGTGGAAGAGGAGGAGGAGGAGGAGGAGGAGGAGGAGGAATGAAAATAAAACGAGTTGGAAAAGAGTGAAGATGAAGAAAAAACAAGAGGAGGAGGAGGAGGAGGAGAAGGAGGAGGAGGAGGAGGAGGAGGAATGAAAATAAAACGAGTTGGAAAATGATGAAGATGAAAAAACAAGAGGTGGAGGAGGAGGAGGAGAAGGAGGAGGAGGAGAAGGAGGAGGAGGAGGAAGAGGAGGAGGAGGAGGAGGAAGATGAGCAGAAGAAAAGAAAAAAAATGAAGAAAATGAGGAAAACGAGGTGTAGAAAGCCGAGAATGAGGAGGAGGAGGACGATAATGAAAGTAGGAAGGAGGAGGAGGAAGAGGAGGAGGAGGAGGAGGTGTTCTCGCGCCCTTGGCAACACTGGCGATAATATGTCAAGATCAATACGTGTGTGAATGCGTGTGTGTGTGTGTGTGTGTGTGTGTGTGTGTGTGTGTTTGCGTGTGCAGGAGTTAAACGTGTCGCAGCTTTCTTAAAATTGTCAAAACTTACGCTATTTTTTGGGGTACATATTTTTTAACCCGTTCTCCTGCGTCAACCTCACGATGTTTTTTTTTCTGTATTCTCTGCCGCGCAAATAGATGAGGCTGTTGACCTGTATGTGTGTGTGTGCGTGTGTGTGTGTGTGTGTGAGAGAGAGAGAGAGAGAGAGAATGCAATATAACATGGCAAAAAATAGTTAAACACACAAATACGCAATAATCACATCACCCATCAAACAAAACACACACACACACACACACACACACACACACACACACACACACACACACACACACACACACACACACACACCAGCGATACCCCCAATTGAGGTTAGCCAATGCAAGCCAATTAACAGACAGCCAATCTTCTCACCTGACGCGGGGTCCAGGTAATCCCAAGCCACAGACAGGTAACACACACACATACATACACGTCAGGTGAGTTCTCAGGTAACTTCCCCCCCTCCTTCCCCTCCTCCCCCCACCCTCACTTTCCCTTTCACCCGCATCGCTTTCACTCAGTCGGAAAGTTGTTATGCGATTGCACTACTGAAGGAAAGACTTACTGAAGGATTTGCTGAGGAATTTAATGCTGCAGGATTTAATGAAGTATTTATTAAAGGTAAGATTGGGTGAGGGAAAGTTTAGCTGATGGGGAAGGTTAGTGATTTTTTTTTTCTCTTTGCTTTACTTCTCCTTTCCTTTTCTCTCCCTCTTCTTCCTTTGCCTCCATTTCCATTCCCTTCCTTATCCTTCCTTCTCTCATTTTCCCTTCAAATTATCTATCTTCCTTTCCTTCCTTTGTCCTTTCCTTTCCCTTCTTTCTTTAGCCTCATTTTCCATTTTCTTTACTTCTTTTCTCTTCTCGCATCAATGTTCTGCCTTTTTTTTCTTTTATCTTCTCCCCAATTTCCTTCACATTAGTTATTTTCCTTTTCTTTTTTAGCCCTTTCCTTCCCCTTCCTTCTTTATCCTCATTTTCCATTTTCTTTACTTTTTTTCTTTTCCCATCAATATTCTGTCTTTTTTTCTTTTATCTTCTCCCCAGTTTCTTTCACTTTAGTTAGTTTTCCTTTCTTTCCTTTCCCTTTCCTTCCCGTTTCTCCCTTTAGCTCTCTCCCTTCTCTTCCTTCTCACTCCAATGTTAGGTCGTCTTCTATTTTTCCTTTTCGATGTTTGTTTTTTTATTTATTATTTTTTTCTCTCAGTTTTTTTGTGTTTTTTCTCTTCTATTTCCTTCTCTCACCTTCTCTCCCTTTTTTTTCATGTGTATACCTTTTCTTTTCTTCCCATTTTCCTTCTGTTCTATTTGATATCCTCTATTTTCCTTCTTTCCTTCCTTCCTTCCCTTAACTTTCCTACGCTCTTCATCTCTTCCTTTTCTTCCTCCCTCTCTCCTAGTCCTCCATGTCCTCCCATCTCCTTCCTTTCCTTAACACTCCTACGTTCTTCTTCCTTTCCCTTTCCTTTCTTCCTCTCCCAGTCTTCCATATCCTCCCATCTCCTTCCTTCCTACCATTCACTAACTTACATATCATGTTCTCTTCCCTTCCCATTCCTTTCTTCTTCTTCCTCTCCAATCCCTCGTCACCCCTCCCCGTCCTTTCCCCTCCATTCCCCTCTTCTCCCCTCCTCACCGTCCCTTTCCCGTCCCTTCCCCTCTTCTCCCCTCCTCACCGTCCCTTCCCCCTCCCTTCCCCTCTTTTCCCCTCCTCCCCGTCCCTTTCCCTCCCTTCCCCTCTTCTCCCCTCCTCCCCATCCTTCCCCTCCCTTCCCCTCTTCTCCCCTCCTCCCCGTCCCTTCCCCTCCCTTCCCCTCTTCTCCCTCCTCCACGTCCCTTCCCCTCCCTTCCCCTCTTTACTCCTAAATTCCCCTCTTCTCCTCTCCTCCCCGTCCCTCCCCCTTCTCCTCTTCCCCAAACTTCCTCGCTTCTCAGGAATATTTACGCAGCGTTCCTTGGGTTTAATATTGCGTCCAAGTTTCTCCTCGCAGGTAACCCTCCACTCCATCTGTCTCCCAAACCCCTTCGTCAGGTAAAGCCCTCAGGTGAAGACGCCGCGCGCACGTGTGGAAGATTCGCTGAAGTTTTCCTTTCCGATGTTGATTTTTTTTTTCATTTTTTATTTTTTTCTCTCGTTTTTTTCTTCAGATTTGTGTTTTTTTGTGTGTGTTTCTGTTTGTTTGTCTGTCACCGTGTTTGTCTGTTTGTCTCTGTGTTTGTGATTGTGTTTGTGATTGTGTGTGTGTGTGTGTGTGTGTGTGTGTGTGTGTGTGTGTGTGTGTGTGTGTGTGTGTGTGTGTGTGTGTGTGTGTGTGTGTGTGTGTGTGTGTGTGTGTGTGTGTGTGTAGAAGTGTAGGTAGGTAGGTGTCTGTATGTTTGTATAGTATTTATGTCTGTCTCTCTCTCTCTCTCTCTCTCTCTCTCTCTCTCTCTCTCTCTCTCTCTCTCTCTCTCTCTCTCTCTCTCTCTCTCTCTCTCTCTCTCTCTCTCTCTCTCTCTCTCTCTCTCTCTCTCTCTCTCTCTCTCTCTCTCTCTCTCTCTCTCTCTCTCTCTCTCTCTCTCTCTCTCTCTCTCTCTCTCTCTCTCTCTCTCTCTCTCTCTCTCTCTCTCTCTCTCTCTCTCTCTCTCTCTCTCAAAACGAAATCAATATCACTTAAAATCTTACTTCTTATTCACACTGTCGCAGTTTCTCTTTGTGCAATTTCTTCTTTTTTTTTTGTTTTTTGTTTTTTTCTTATTTATGGGGCACTGAACTATTTTTTTCTTACTCTAAACGATCTCATTTTCTTGGGTACAATCTTCGCTTTCATCTGGGTTTCTATCTTTTCTATCTTTATCTATCTTAACGTTTCTATCTTTAATTACCTTTACTTATCTTTATCTTGTTTACCTTCCTCGCATGTCACTATTTCTTTGTGTATTTTCTTTCACTTCTATCTTTATCTTGTTTACCTTCCTCGCATGTCGCTATTTATCTATGTGTTTTCTTTCACTTCTATCTTTATTTGCATTTCCCTTATTATCTATATTAACCTTTACTTATCATTACTTTTTTTACTGCCGTCGTCGTGTGTTGCTGTTTGTGTTTGTGTTTGTGTTGCCCCGAGATTTGTGTTTCTTCCTCATTGACCTTTTTTATGAATCGCTCTTGTTGTTGACGGTGTTGCTAGTTTTTGTGTTGCGCCTCTTATATAAATCGTGGGTCCTGCTGGATTGATGGTGTTGCAAACTTTTGTGTTGTTTCTTATAAATCGTGTGTCTTGAGGGGCGTGGCAATCTTGTTTTGTGTTTCTTAAAAATCGTGAGTGTTTCTTATCAATTGTGTGTGTTGGTGTTCAGGGCTTTTGTGTTGTGTTGTCTTAAATCTCTCTCTCTCTCTCTCTCTCTCTCTCTCTCTCTCTCTCTCTCTCTCTCTCTCTCTCTCTCTCTCTCTCTCTCTCTCTCTCTCTCTCTCTCTCTCTCTCTCTCTCTCTCTCTCTCTCTCTCTCTCTCTCTCTCTCTCTCTCTCTCTCTCTCTCTCTCTCTCTCTCTTCAGCATTCCCTATCCCTTCCTTTTCCTTTCTTTCCTCTCCTCTCCCTTTTCATTCATTCCTTTTAGTTATCTTCCTCTCCTTTCCTTTCCTTTCCATTCGCTTTCTTTCCGTTCATCTCCTTTTCCTTACCTTCCCTTTCATTATCTTCCTCTCCTTCCTCATCCCTTCCTGTTCCTTTCTTTTCTCTGCTCTCCCTTTTCATTCCTTCCTTTTAGTTATCTTATCCCTTCCTTTCCTTTTCAATCGCTTTCTTTCCCTTCTTCTCCTTTTCCTTACCTTCCCTTTCATTATCTTCCTCTCCTTCCCCATCCCTTCCTGTTCTTTCCTTTCCTCCTCTCTCCCTTTTCATTCTTTCCTTTTAATTATCTTCCACTCCCTTCATATCCTTTCCAATCCCTTTCTTTCCCTTTCTCTCCTTTTCCTTACCTTCCCTTTCATTATCTTCCTCTCCTTCCTCATATATTCCTCTCCGTCCTTTCTTTTTTCCTTCCCTTTTCCCTATAGCTGATCCCATTTCTCTTCCCTTCCTTATCCTTTTCTTCTCTTTTCTTAACCTCTCAACTCAACCTTTCCCTTCCCTCCCTTTCCAAAATTCTACCTTTCCCTCCCTTCTCTCTCCACTAACCCACTAAACATTCTCTTCCCTTCATTACCTATCATTCCCTCACCCTTATCTTTCCCATTCTTCTGTCAATTCGCTGCCTCTTATCCTCCCCTCCAGACAGATTCTCTCCTGTGTAACCTAATTTTATATGAAACGGAGCATTCTCTCTGTATTTGCTAGGCGTGTATTTATTGTATAAGTTTGCATAATATTTGTAACGCGATAAAGCTGGTTTAGTTGAGACGTTTCCGACGAGGGAGAATTTTGTTATGGACGTTGTTTTCCGGTGTTTGTTTGTCTACCTGTGTGTGTGTGTGTGTGTGTGTGTGTGTGTGTGTGTGTGTGTGTGTGTGTGAGAGTGTGTGTGTGTGTGTCTTATGCCTCTTATGCAGCTCCATTTTTCTATCGCATTTGTTATTCCTCCAATCCGATTAATTTCTGACGTCGAGTCCTTGATATCGTTACTCTCTCTCTCTCGCTCTCCCCCTCTCTCTCTCTCTCTCTCTCTCTCTCTCTCTCTCTCTCTCTCTCTCTCTCTCTCTCTCTCTCTCTCTCTCTCTCTCTCTCTCTCTCTCTCTCTCTCTCTCTCTCTCTCTCTCTCTCTCTCTCTCTCTCTCTCTCTCTCTCTCTCTCTCTCTCTCTCTCTCTCTCTCTCTCTCTCTCTCTCTCTCTCTCTCTCTCTCTCTCTCTCTCTCTCTCTCTCTCTCTCTCTCTCTCTCTCTCTCTCTCTCTCTCTCTCTCTCTCTCTCTCTCTCTCCACGCCTACGTATCTATGCATATTTCCTTTTTAATGGTTGTAATATTTTTTTTTGTATATACAGTTCTGTCTCCGTTGCTATCTGTGTTTCCCTCCAACCTGTCAAATTATTCTGTAGGTCTTAGTGGTTTTGCCTATAATGTTCTCAAACTTTCTATCTATCTTTATCTTTCTTATTTTCCTCCGTTCTTCTCCATTCCATTTCATTTACTTATCTTTCCTTTATTTATTATCTTCCGTGTTCTTACTTCCCTTATTTGTGACCCAGTTGTGGTTTTTCCTTCAGCTTATTTGACTTTTCTTCACTTTATTTATATCTCTCAATTATGTCCCTCATTCCACAACCATTGACTCTACTTTCATTTTTTTCAGTTTTTCTTTACCTTCTTTTTATCACTTTTCCTCTTACTTCTCTCATTCGTGATTCATTGGTTCTCTTTTTATTTTTTTTCAGATTAATTTTCTTTTACTTATCTCTCTCCTCCTTCTTCTCCTTCTCCTTCTCCTTTTTTCCGTTGTTTTCTTTTAACTTTATCTCTCCTTCTCATACTCCTTATTTATTTTCTTTAACTTATCTCTCTCCTTCTCCTTCTCCTTTTTATTTTTATTTCAGATTTATTTACTTTTACTTATTATCTCTCCCCCTTCCTTCGCCCATTCGTGCTTCACTGTTCATTTTCTTTCAGTTTTATTTATCTACTTATTTCTCCTCCATTTACTTCCCTCCTCGGTCATCCATTGGCGCTGTCTCATCCCTGAACCACCACTTCGATACCCACTACCAGCCATTCCGCCGCTCCGCCAATGCGTCGTAACTCTCTCTGGGCACTTTACTTCAAGCCTCTCAGTCTGTTACTCTACTCCTACGCTACTCCACAACCCAACACTCTCTCTTAATGGACACTGAGCTATTTTTGTCTCTCTCTCTCTCTCTCTCTCTCTCTCTCTCTCTCTCTCTCTCTCTCTCTCTCTCTCTCTCTCTCTCTCTCTCTCTCTCTCTCTCTCTCTCTCTCTCTCTCTCTCTCTCTCTCTCTCATTCTCTCTCTCTCTCTCTCTCTCTCTCTCTCTCTCTCTCTCTCTCTCTCTCTCTCTCTCTCTCTCTCTCTCTCTCTCTCTCTCTCTCTCTCTCTCTCTCTCTCTCCACACACACACACGCACACACACACACAGTAGCGAATATCTTTAGTTCCCACAATGAGTAAGATACATTCGTGTTGAGCTAAGACAAATAATTCAGTGCTTTCTCTCTAGTGATGGGTTGAATCTTTTTTCTGTATTCTGTTATCTGTGTGTGTGTGTGTGTGTGTGTGTGTGTGTGTGTGTGTGTGTGTGTGTGTGTGTGTTTATTTCTATCACACTTACAGATCTTGAATGGCAAAGTGTTTCTGGTAATGCATTTAAATAACAGAACCAATGTCGGGATGACCTAAATATATAATGTCTAGTGAGTGATATATGTGTGTGTGTGTGTGTGTGTGTGTGTGTGTGTGTGTGTGTGTGTGTGTGTGTGTGTTTTGTGCTACTTCACTAAAAAGAGTAATGTTAAATCTCTGACTTTTAGGAACCTGCACACACACACACACACTCGCGGACTCTAACCTTTCCTCGCTAAAAGGTTGTAGAATTTGTGTCGAGTTCCGGACCTTCTATTTTTTCGATTGTTGCAAAGACCAGCAAAAAAAAAAAGCCAGCAGGCCACCTAGTCAATCGGTCGCCCTCCCGTGCCCTTTACAAGCTTACTGAGACTTACTTCCCTGTTCTTTACTTCCTCTGATACATACACACCACGCCGTTAGTTAGTTTGTTTGTTTGTTAGATAAGGTTCAAAGAATATACTTTACATATAGATAAAAAAAAAGGTATATTTACCACATTTTTGTCCACTAATGAAGCAAACACACACACACACACACACACACACACACACACACAATGGTAGTCAGTCGGTTAGTTTAATGTCCACGGATGATACTACATTAGATAAACAGCTAAAAACACGCACATTAAACACTTTATTGCCCACTAAACACACACACACACACACACACACACACACACACACACACACACACACACACACACACACAGTCGGCGCTGTTTCATGTGTTCGAGTCAAACGTTCTTGTACTGTTTTGCTTCCCCCCCACCCCCACCCCCACCTCTCTCTCTCTCTCTCTCTCTCTCTCTCTCTCTCTCTCTCTCTCTCTCTCTCTCTCTCTCTCTCTCTCTCTCTCTCTCTCTCTCTCTCTCTCTCTCTCTCTCTCTCTCTCTCTCTCTCTCTCTCTCTCTCTCTCTAGGCGACAAAGCCTTCTCATGTTTTCTCTTTGAGTGGTCTGATGTACTCATTACCTCTATATAACTGTTTTTTCTACTACTTTTCTTCTATTCGAGTGCCTATGTGTGTGTGTGTGTGTGTGTGTGTGTGTGTTTTAAAGTCCCGCCACACACAGCTTACATGCAAAAACAAACAAACAACAACAACAACAACAGCAACAGCAACAACAACACCAACAATGCCAACAACAACAACAGCAGCAGCAACACACATTCTCCACTCCACTCCATTTCAGCTTCGTTTAAACCGTTTCCCGCACTGCTTTTTCCTCCCTTCCTTTAATTCTATCGCGTGAATGTTTTTTTGTCGATTTGTTTTTCCCGCCAAGCGTTTAAAGACTGTCCTACGTCCTTTAACACGAGGAGGGGAAACTACACTGTCTTACGATGGCGTCATTTGTGCTGTTTTGGCTCTGTTAGGCTTTTGTTGTTACTTGATTCTGCTTTAAAGGCTCATGTGTTAGTCTGTCTGTCTGGCGCTTAATGTCGCTGGAGCCTGTCAGTATTGCCAATGATTATTTTTCTTTTTGTTTGTTTGTTTGTTTTTGTCTTCGTATTTTTTCTTATTATTTTTTTTCTTTTTCTTCTTCTTTCTCTTCGTTGGTACCAGTACGTCTTCTTCTCCTTCTCCTTCTTCTTCTTCTTCTTCTTCTTCCTCTTCTTCTTCGTCTTCGTCTTCGTCTTCTTCTTCTTCTTCGCCTTCTTCTTTTTCTTCTTCTTTTCTTCTTCTTCTTCTTCTTCTTCTTCTTCTTCTTCTTCGTTATTACCAGATTTGCACTTGTCGTTTCAGTTTGTTAGTATTACCAGCAAGTTATTTTTTTCTCTCTCTTTGAAACGGAGTCTTTTTTTCTTCCTCTGGCAATCTCAAGCTGTCCCAATGGCGCTACCCTTGACACGTGTTGGTCCTGAGGGCATGAGGGTTTTCTTTGACCAGTGAGCGATGGATTAAAAACTTGCCAGACCGACCAAGGACGAGGTAGGAAAAGACAACAAGAGAAGAAATTACTCTCACGCCTCAGTTCTGTCCTAAATCTTTTTTTGTTTAGATAAAAGTACAAAGAAAAACGTGAAACTTTCGAAACATTGGTGCCTCGAATTCACTATATTACGTTACTTTTATTTCAGTTGATACAAAGAAATGTGAAACGGCTCTGAAAAATATTAGTGCATTGTTTACAGTCTATCATATTTCTCTTGTTTATCAGCGCGCAAAATAAAAAGAAAGAATTCACTGTATTACGTTTTTTTTGTTTCAGTATTGATACAAAGAAATATGAAACGGCTCTGAAAAATATTAGTGCATTGTTTACAGGCTATCATATTTCTCTTGTTTATCAGAGCGCAAAATAAAAAGAACATGGTATTAATGGCGTGTTTTCAGCAGATCCTATTTGTTTTGTTATCCACTACTGGCAACACTGCAGCCTCGTCTCGAACTTATCCGTCAGCAATGCAGCACAATAAGATCGGTATTTTTAGACACTCGCTTTTCACATCATCTGTTTTTAAAGGTCAAGGAGGAGGGCAGTCGGGTTTTAAGGGGCGTGGCCAATCTTGCTTTGTGTTTCTTATAAGTCGTGAGTGTTTCTGATCAATCGTAAGTGCTGGTGTTCCGGGCTTTTGTGTTGTGTTCTTTCAAATCGGTCTCTCTTTCTTTCTTTTCTCTCTTTAGCATTCCCCATCCCTTCCTCTTCCTTCCTTTCCTCTCCTCTCCCTTTTCATTCTTTCCTTTCAGTTATCTTCCTCTCCCTTCCTTTCCTTTCCTCTCCCTTTTCATCCTTTCCTTTCAATTATCTTCCTCTCCTTCCCATCCCCTTCCTTTTCCTAACCTTTCCTCTCCTTTTCATCCTTTCCTTTAAATTATCTTCCTCTCCCTTCCTTTCCTTTCCTCTCCCTTTTCATCCTTTCCTTTCAATTATCTTCCTCTCCCTTCCTTTCCTTTCCTCTCCCTTTTCATCCTTTCCTTTCAATTATCTTCCTCTCCCTTCCTTTCCTTTCCTCTCCCTTTTCATCCTTTCCCTTCAATTATCTTCCTCTCCCTTCCTTTCCTTCCCAATCCCTTTCTTTCCCTTCCTCTTCTTTTCCTTATCTTTTATTTCATTATCTTCCTCTCCTTCCCCATCCCTTCCTCTTCCTTCCTTTCCTTTCCTCTCCCTTTTCATCCTTTCCTTTCAATTATCTTCCTCTCCCTTCCTTTCCTTCCCATTCCCTTTCTTTCCCTACCTCTTTTTTTCGTTACCTTCCATTTCATTATCTTCCTCTCCTTCCTCATATTTTCCTCTCCGTCCTTTCTTTTTTCCTTCCCATTTCCCTATAGCTGATCCCTTCCCTTAATGAGTGTTTCTTGAGGTTCTGGTTACATAAGAAGGATCAAACTACCACCAGGGTCATAAAACTACTCCTGGAAATGCCCACAACTCCTATGAAAGCCTTGTCAAATATGTGTTCTAGGGAGGCGGAATATCTTGTAATACGACCCAAGACTTTTCACACTCACAACTCGCGTCTTGCCGATCAAAAAGAGTAAACAAAGAAAACTCCTAAAACATCGCTGCCTCGACTCCAGCTCGTAGCACAACACAATGATACGTCTTTTCACGCTCATTTATCACGGCCGGGAGATGCAAAAGAGTAAACAAAGGATAAACTACTAAAAACATTGCTGCCTCGACTCGGGTGGATCCATCAGTAACGCTACACGATGATAGTATGTTCCACACTCATGTATCACGCCCTGGAGATGCAGAATAGTAAACAAAGGATAAACTACTAAAAACTTTGCTCCCTCGTCTCGGGTGAATCCATCAGTAACGCTACACGAGGATAGTACTTTCCACACTCACTTATCACGCCCTGCAGATGCAAAAGAGTAAGCAGCAGATAAACTCACGTACTGAAAACATTGCTGCCTCGTCTCCGGTGCATCAGTCAGTAACGAAATATAATGGAAAGGATTCACACTCACTCCCCTCGCTCAGTCGACCGAGAGAACAGGAAAAGGAAGGAAAAGATGAATGGACAGCTGAGATATTCCTTCTTCGTTCTCGGCCAAGGAACGATAAAACAACAACAACAACAACAACAACAACAACATCAGTAATATTATTTTCCTATTTGTTGTGTGAGTCTGGTCCAGTTTTTAGGCTTTCCACCAACAAAAAACAGGCAGAAAATAATAAAACTTGAAATATCCTTCTAAAGCCTTGTACAGTTAACACATACGTAAAAAAGGAAAATAGATATAAAATGAAGAAAACATAAAAATTACCTTCTTCGTCTTTTTTTTGTCTTTCCACCAACAACAAACAAGAGAGAAAAACCTTAAAATAACCCCGACTCACCCTCTTCAACCTCCTCAACAACAATAAAGAGATGAGAAAAGAAGAGAACAGCATAAAACCTCCCTGCCAATATCTTCTTAAGCCTACCCTTCAAGAGCAATAAAGAAAACGGGAGTAACAAGTCATATCCCACTGTATTGCACACGCTCCTTATCTTTCTTTCTCCGCCTCGACGCTCCCCTCTGGCGGCCGCTTCCTGTAATACGATCTTAGGTAGTGGTGGAATGTTTCTCTCTCTCTCTCTCTCTCTCTCTCTCTCTCTCTCTCTCTCTCTCTCTCTCTCTCTCTCTCTCTCTCTCTCTCTCTCTCTCTCTCTCTCTCTCTCTCTCTCTCTCTCTCTCTCTATCTATCTATCTATCTATCTATCTATCTATCATTTAATTTGTCTATCTTATTTCCATTTCCTTTTCCCTTTTCCCTTTTCGATCCTTCATCATCATCATCATCATCATCATCATCATCATAATTTCTCTATCTGTCTATCTATCTATCTATCCATCAGTATATCAGTCTTTCTATCTATCTATCAATCTATCTATCTTTATAACTGTCTATCTATCTTTTCCTCTTGACTTGCTGACCTGCACTTCGAATATTTGAATTGCTACATTTTAATCACTTTCTGACCTTTCCTTCGTCCTTCGTGGCGCCTCTCCCCCGTCAAGGCCGCTGCGTGTTACAGAACGAGGCTTTATTTTGTCATTTCTCGTCTCGTTTCTCCATATTACCGTGAATGCATGACGACACTTTATTGGAAGGAATGCCTATCTGAGTTATTATTGTGGTATATATCCCTTTGTTTGGTTTTAGGGTTTGTGCTATCATGGTTATTCTATTTGCCTCAGTGTGTTTGCCGTGGCTTGGGAAACATGACTGAAGTACTGATTGTTAGAGTTCGGGTTCCTTTTATTGTATTTTCTTCGATTGTTTGTTTGTTTTCTTTATTCTGTTGATTTTTTGTTTGATTTTTAGCTTGTTTGTCTTTGTTTCCTTGTTGTGTTTATTTGTTTGTGAAATAATCGAAACCCTATTTTTTATTGTTTTTTTCACTGTTATCATTCAGTCTTTGGTGTTGTTGTTGTTGTTGTTGTTGTTGTTGTTGGTGGTGGTGGTGGTGGTGGTGGTGGTGGTGTAGTTGTTGTTGTTGTTGTTGTTGTTGCTGTTTTTGATGTTGTTGTTGTTGTTGTTGTTGTTGTTGCTGTTGTTGTTGTTGTTGTTGTTGTTGTTGTTGTTGTTGTTGTTGTTGTTGTTGTTGTTGATGGTGTTGTTGTTGTTGTTGTTGTTGTTGTTGTTGTTGTTGTTGTTGTTGTTGTTGTTTTTGATGTTGTTGTTGTTGTTGTTGTTCATGAAGTTGTTAATGTTGTTGTTGTTGTTGTTGTTGTTGTTGTTGTTGTTGTTGTTGTTGTTGTTGTTTTATACTTGTTAAAATAATACCCACTCCTTTGTCATGATTTTATTTCTGGTTATCTGTGTTCATTTTTATTTCCACTTATTTTACTTTCTTGCTCTATTTTACTTCCCATACATTTTCACATTTTCCTCCATTTCTTTCTCTTTTCTTCATTACTTTACCTTTTATAACTTTACTTTTCTATTCCACCATTCGACATTTATCTCCATTTACTACTTGTTTTTCTTTCCTTTGGTTCTTTTGCTTGTTTTCCTTTATTTTTTTTCATATCTTTTTTTTTACTCTACTTTCCTATTTCACCGCTTGAATTTTCTCTATTTTCTAACCCTTAATTCTTTGTCAGAGTGAAGGACTGACTGACTGTTGGTATTTTCGCCTTTATTCTATTTTTTACTAGTGTTTTTTCTGTATTTTTGCTATGTATATTTTAACTTAACTTTCCTATTCCGCGACTTCAATCTAATCTTTTTATCACATCATAATAATTCTACGCCTTACAGACTGACTTATTGTTGGTATTTTCGTCTTTATTCCATTTCTTTTACTAGTTTTATTCTGTATTTTTGATTTACACATTTTACCTTTACTTTCCTATTCCTCGACCTCACTCTCCTCTACTTTCTACATCATAATTTTAGGCCTTACAGACTGACGTATTGTTGGTATTTTCGCGTTTATTCCATTTGTTACTAGTGTTTTTTTCTGTATTTTTGCTATGTATATTTTAACTTAACTTTCCAATTCCGCGACTTCAATCTCCTCTACTTTCCTCATCATAATTCTAGGCCTTACAGATTAACTTATTGTTGGTATTTTCGTCTTTATTCCATTTCTTTTACTAGTTTTATTCTGTATTTTTGATTTACACATTTCACCTTTACTTTCCTATTCCTCGACCTCACTCTCCTCTAATTTCCTCATCTGAATTTTACGCCTTACAGACTGACTTATTGTTGGTATTTTCGCGTTTATTCCATTTTTTACTAGTGTTTTTTCTGTATTTTTGCTATGTATATTTTAACTTAACTTTCCTATTCCGCGACTTCAATCTAATCTTCTTATCACATCATAATTCTAGGCCTTACAGACTAACTTATTGTTGGTATTTTCGCCTTTATTCCATTTATTTTACTAGTTTTATTCTGTATTTTTGCTTTACACATTTTAACTTTATTTTCCTATTCCGCGACCTCAATCTCCTCTACTTTCTACATCATAATTTTAGGCCTTACAGACTGACGTATTGTTGGTATTTTCGTCTTTATTCCATGTATTTTACTAGTTTTATTCTGTATTTTTGCTATGTACATTGCAACTCTACTTTCCTATTCCTCCACTTCACTCTCCTCTACTCTCCACACCATACTTATACGCCTGTCAGACTGATTTATTGTTGGTAGTTTGGCCTCTACTTCATTTCTTTTACTAGTGTTATTCTGTATTTTTGCTATGTACATTCCAACTCTACTTTCTTATTCCTCCACTTCACTCTCCTCTACTCTCCACACCATAATTAAACGCCTGACAGACTGACTGACTTGGTATTTTCGATTTTCTTCAATGTCCACGGTCGCTACTATAAATTTGGGGTTTGAGAGACAGGACTGGTGGACACGTTTAGCATTTAGCTTCACCTCTGTCTCTCTCACGATAGGTAGGAACGGATGGATGAAAATAGATATGTCGGTAAAGGCCCCAAAATTTAGCCTTCTCTCTCTCTCTCTCTCTCTCTCTCTCTCTCTCTCTCTCTCTCTCTCTCTCTCTCTCTCTCTCTCTCTCTCTCTCTCTCTCTCTCTCTCTCTCTCTCTCTCTCTCTCTCTCTCTCTCTCCTTCTCTCTCTCCTTCTCTCTCTCCTTCTCCTTCTCCTTCTCCTTTTCCTCCTTTTCCTCCTTCTCCTTCTCCGCCTTCTCCCTCTCCCTCTCCCTCTCCTTTGAACGGGTCCGCGAGTTCGAGTTCCACCCTTTGGCCGGAGCTGAAGCGAGGGGTCACGTGCGGCTGTGGTGGGCGCGGAGGCGGGATGGAGTTTGACGTCCAATCTTTTTTTTTTTTTTTTTTTTTTTTTGTGCGGTAAAGGAAGTGAGAGAAGGGATATACATTTTTTTTTGAGGGGGGTCTTTTTTTTTTTACAGCAAAGAAAACAGCTCAAGGGCAAAAAAAAAAAAGGAAACAAAAATGAAAAAAAAGCCCGCTACTCACTGCTCCTATAAAAAAGTAGTTCAGAGGAGTGGCCGAGAGAGAGGACAATTATACATTTTTTTTACAGCAAAGGAAACAGCTCAACGGCAAAAAAAAGGAAACAATAATGAAAAAAAAGCCCGCTACTCACTGCTCCTATAAAAATTAAAAAAAGAGTTCAGAGGAGTGGCCGAAAGAGAGGTCAATTTCGGGAGGAGAAGGAGAGGAGAGGTTGTCGTTTTAAATTGGAAAGGTAATGCAATAAAAGTTCAACGTGGTTCTGTATCTTCTTCTGCCTCTACAGTATCGTATTTTTTCTTATTATTTGGATATCGTTTTGTATTGTAGAGTAACGCAATTATAACGTGATAGTATTTTTTTTCTTATTATTTGGATATCGTTTTGTATTGTAGAGTAACGCAATTATAACGTGATAGTATTTTTTTTCTTATTATTTGGATATCGTTTTGTATTGTAGAGTAACGCAGTGATATCGTGATAGTATTTTTTTTTATCATTTGGATATCGTTTCGTATTGTAGAGTAACGCAATGATATCGTGATAGTATTTTTTTTTATTATTTGGATATCGTTTCGTATTGTAGAGTAACGCAATGATATCGTGATTGTATTTTTTTTTATTATTTGGATATCGTTTTGTATTGTAGAGTAACGCAATTATAACGTGATAGTATTTTTTTTCTTATTATTTGGATATCGTTTTGTATTGTAGAGTAACGCAGTGATATCGTGATAGTATTTTTTTCTTATTATTTGGATATCGTTTCGTATTGTAGAGTAACGCAGTGATATCGTCATAATATTTTTTTCTTATTATTTGGATATCGTTTCGTATTGTAGAGTAACGCAGTGATATCGTCATAATATTTTTTTTTATTATTTGGATATCGTTTCGTATTGTAGAGTAACGCAATGGCAACGTAATCGCATTTTTTTCTCTTCTAATTTATATTTTCCCATTTTTTCGACATTCACCTTTTCAGTTTCCCTATTTTTTCAGCAATTCCAATATCAAATAGGAGTTAATGCCCGTTTGTCCCCTCTCTCTTCTTTGTCTTATTTCGGCTTTACCTGAACTACCTAACGCTCTTTATATCTAACTAACTTCTAACTAACTATTCTCTAATCTAATTTAACCTAACCTAGTCCCGTTCTCCTATTTATCTTATTTCTCCG
>NC_066538.1:5734925-5752425 GCF_024679095.1 Eriocheir sinensis
GAGAGAGAGAGAGAGAGAGAGAGAGAGAGAGAGAGAGAGAATGAATGAATGAAAGAAAAAGAAACGAGGGATAAGAGGATGAAAAAGAAAGCAAGAAAGCAAAAAATCAAAACAAGAGAACGAAAGAAAGAAAGAAAAAAGAAAGAAAGAAAAAAAGAAAAAGAAAAATGATTGACGAAGAGCGAAAGAGTGTATGTGTGCAGAAGGAAAGTCTTCCACGCATACAAACACACAAACTCACACACATTCTCTCCCAACCACACACAGGTACAAACTAAAACTCCACGCCTAACTTAATATTGCAAGGCCAGTCAGCTGTAAAAAGGCAAAAAACTGACCGCTACTTCATGCAAAACCCACGACTACACTAAAAGGTTTGACCGCGCGGCGACGGGTGGACGACGAGGGAACAAAAACTCTGCGGTGGGACTTTGCCGCGTTTCAATACCTCACGACCCCAATTTCATTTTGCTCGAAGACACGTGTATGAAAGAACGAATGGAGGAGAAACAGAGATAAAAAGAGCTTACTAGAATCGACATACACACATATACACACAAAACTTATAAGCTTTTCCCGTCATTTTCCCGTCTTCTGCCTTTTGATTTTGAGACGTGTAAGAATGAACGAATGGAAATAGATAAAATAAAGACAGAGATAGCTTACTGGAAAACCTGCAACTACACTGAAAGGTTTAACGGCGCGGCGACTGGTGGACAACAACGAGGGAACAAAAACTCTGCGGTGGGACTTTGCCGCGTTTCAATAACTTCCGACATCACCACCTCCCCCCCCCCCCCCACTTCATCTTGCTCTTATACACGTGTAGGAAAGAGCGAATGAAAGAGGAATAGAGATTGATACAGCTCACTAGAATCGACATACACACATACACACAAATACACACAAAACCTATAGAAAAATTTCCCTCATTTTCCCATCTTCTGCCTCTTGATTTTCAGACAAGTATGAATGAACGAATGAGAAAAGATGGAAAAAGATAAAAATAGGCTATTGGAAACAACATATAAACATACATACACATACACACAAAATCAATACAATTTTTCCCCTCATTCTCCCTCCCACATTCCCTTCCCCATCCTTCCTTCCTTCCTTCCACATCGATCCTTCCTCCCTTATCTCTCTTTCTTTCGTCTCAACACACACTCTCTCTCTATCTATCTATGTTTATCTATCTATATGTTTCGTTTATTCTTTCTTCTTTGGCTGGTTTCTACTTATTATTTTATTTATCTCTATCTCTCTCCCTCTCCCTCTCCCTTTTCCTCTCCCTTTCCCTCTCCCTCTTTCTCTCTTTACGCCCCCCCCCCACCACCTCCCTTTCTCTCTCTCCCACCGGCCTGAGTTTACGCTGACGGCAATTCGCTCACTCATAAAGCTGTCTTCGCGCCTCGCCGCGGCCCACCCGGAAAATATTTAAAGTGTAAGACCAATTTCCGGGAGAAGAAGTTAAATTTTCCCCAGTCACATAAATACACACTGACTTATTGAGGAACTAAAGGGGAAGATTGGGAAGAAGCAGGAAGAGGAGGAGAAAGAGAAAGAGTACGGGGAGGGGGAAGAGGAGTACAAGGAGGAGAAAGAAGAAGAGGATAAAGTAGTGATGATGGTGAATATATGGGTTGGGAAGAGTGGTGATGGTGGTGATGGTGGTGGTGATGATAGTAAGGGAAATAGTGTAAAGGGGAGGGATAAAAAAGGGAATAGAAGGAAATGGAGGAAATAAGAAGGTACTGGAGGGTAAAGAGGAAGAGAAATGAGAGAGAGAGAGAGAGAGAGATGTGGAAGAAAAAAGTAGCATGATTTTTCGAATTTCCCTGCTCTCTCTCTCTCTCTCTCTCTCTCTCTCTCTCTCTCTCTCTCTCCTCTCTCTCTCTCTCTCTCCATGCATTTCCGGCCTCCTCCTCCTCCTCCTCCTCCTCCTCCTCCTCCTCCTCCTCCCTTTCCCTTTCAATTACAACGGGCGCACTCCCCTTTTCCTCTCAATTTTTATCCTCTTCCTCTTCCTCTTCCACTAAAAACTCCGTACCTTATATTTCCTTTCTTTATTCTAATCCGTTTGCGTCCTTCCTTTGTCTTTTTTTTTCTTTGTTTGTGCCTGATGTTCTCTCTCTCTCTCTCTCTCTCTCTCTCTCTCTCTCTCTCTCTCTCTCTCTCTCTCTCTCTCTCTCTCTCTCTCTCTCTCTCTCTCTCTCTCTCTCTCTCTCTCTCTCTCTCTCTCTCTCTCTCTCTCATGTATGCATTTAAACTTTCACTTATTTTCCTGTTTTATTTGTTCTTTCACCTGCACCTGTTTGTTTACCTTTCCAAACACACACAGAAACACACACACACACGCACACACACGCACACACACACACACACACACACACACACACACAGAGCAAGGGAAGGGGCGTCGCTGGGCGTTCTTCACAAATCCACCTCATAGCTTAGTACAAACTCCATAACTTTATGATATTTATGACTGCCAGGAAAGTCCAACCCTCTTTGCCCCGCCCCGCCTTGCCCCACTCCACCCTGCCCCGCCCCGCCCCGCCCCGCCCCGCCCCGCCACTCCCCTTGTCCGCTCCGCATAACCCTAGTCTTATCGTTACTAAATTCAGGGGGATGTATATAAACGTCTTTTTTACGGTTTTCTGTTTTTCTGTCTCTGTCTTTATCTCTCTTTTCTTCTATGTTATCTATCTATTTACCTATCTATTTATCTATCTGTTTATCTATCTATCTATTTGTCTATTTATTCAAGGTAGGAATAAAATGCTCTTTCTTTGTTTCTCTGCCTCTTTTTCTGTTTCTTTTTTTTTTTCGTTCTTTCTGTCTATTTATCTACCTGACTAAACTATTTATCTATCTATCTATTCACGGGAGAAGTAAAATGCTCTTTCTTTGTTTCTCTGCCTCTTTTTCTGTCTCTTTTTTCTTCTCTCTGTCTAACTACTTATCTATCTATCTATTCACGGGAGGAGTATAAATGCTCTCTCTTTGCCTCTGTCTCTTTCTGAACTTTATTTTTATTCTCGCCCTATCCGTCAAACTGTCTATCTAACTATCTATCTAAAGTGTATGTGCGTGTTTCTCTCTGTCTCTCTGTGTCGGTCTATCTCTCTGTTAGTCTTTTTTGTTTATTTGTCTCCCTCTTTTCCACTTTGTTTTTCATGCCTTTCTTCGTTTTCTTAAAATAAATAAAGTAGAAGAGGATATATTACAAAAATGGGGCTTGAAAGGGTGACTCAGGTGGGGATGATAATGGTAATAATGATGGTAATGGTTAAAAAAAAAAAAAAAAAAAAAAAAAAACTACAAAAAAAATAAAACAACACCCAACCACCCACCAAAAAAAAAATCAATAACCATAAACATGAAAATAAACAGACAAAAAAATTCACGACAACAACAACAACAACAACAACAACAACAACAACAACAACATCCGCCCACCCACCATCTCAACCCCCCCTAAAAAAAATATTCAATAACCGTAAACATGAAAATAAACAGACCAGAAAAAATCACAACTACAACAACAACAATAGAAACAAAAGAGGAAACCAGAGACGTAGAAAAAGAAATTACAGGAACAAACAGAGAGGAAGAAACGAAATTATAATAACACTGCAAGAAAATGGGATGGAAGGAAGGAGGGAAGGAGGGAGGGAGGGAGGGAGGGAAGGAGCGAGAGGAGGAGGGTAGGCAGTTAGGAAGGAAGGGATGGGAGGCATGAGGAAAGGCAGGAGAAAGGGAGGTAGTAGTGGAGGAGATGGAGGGAGGGAGGAAGGGAGGGAGAAAGGGAGGGAGAGAGATAAGGGAATTTGGTTTGGGTGGAGGAGGAACAGAGGAGAAGGGCATAAGGAAGGAAGTAGGGAGGAAAGGAGAGAACATACGAAAGAGAGAGAAAGGGGGAGGAGGAGGAGGAATCGTTGTGCAAGGTGGAGGAAGAGAGGGAAGGGAAGGGAAGAAGAAAAGAGAGGAGGGAGGGAGGGAAGAATCATTTGGCTGGGTGCAGTGACCGAGGGAGTGAGTGAGGGAGGGAGGGAGGGAAGGAGAGAGGGAGGGAAATGAGGACTGAAGGAGAGAGGAAACGTTGAGCTGGCTGGAGGAAGGAAGGAAGGAAAGGAGGGAGGACACGAAGGGAGAGGTCGTTGTGTTAGGTGGAGGAAGGAGGAAAGGAGGAAGAGAAGGAGAAGGAGGAAGAGAAGAGAGGAAGAATAGAAACGCTGGAGTGGTAGAGAGAGAGCGAGAGGGAGAAAAGGAAGAACAAGATAGAAGGAAATAAGGAGTCAGGGAGGAAAGAAAGGAGAAGTTGAAAGCATGAAGGAAGGAGGGAAAGAAGAAAAAGAAGAAGGATGGAAAGATCGTTGAACTGAAGGAAGGAAGGAAAAAGGGAAGGTAAAAAAGTAGAGGGAGGAAATAAAGATAGAAAGAAATAAGGAGTCAGGGAGGAAAGAAAGGAGAAGTCGTTGAAAGGATGAAGGAAGGAGGGAAGGAAGAAAAATAAGAAGGAAGGAGAGATCGTTGAACTGAAGGAAGGAAGGAAAAAAGGGAAGGTAAAGAAGGAGAGGGAGGAAAAAAATATGCTGAATAGATAAAGGCAGAAAAGAATCAAGGAAGGAAAGGAGGAAAGAGAGAGAGAGGAAGATATTGTTTTCCTGGTTTGAGGAGGAGGAATGGAGAGAAGGAAGAAAGGAAGAAAGGGAGGGAGGAAAGGGAGGAAAATATCGCTTAGGTGCTTGATGAGGAAGAAAAAAGGAAGAAGAAGAATGAAGAGAAGAAAAGAGATATAATTTTGTTGGAATGAAGATGAAGGAGGAAATAAAAAATGGAAAATAAAAATGGAAAAGAAAGAAGAGAGGAAAGGAGAATAATGGAAAAAAATCGCTGAGGTGTTTTTATGAGGAAGAAAAAGGAAGAAAAGGAAAGAAGAGAGGAAAAGAGATATTATGTTGTTTGAATGAAGATGAAGGAGGAAATAAAAAATGGAAAAGAAAGAGGAGAGGAAAAGAGATATTATGTTGTTTGAATGAAGATGAAGGAGGAAATAAAAAATGGAAAAGAAAGAGGAGAAAAGGAGAAAAATCAAAAAATGGAAAGGAGAGATATGGAAAAGAAAGAAGAGAGGAAAAGAGACATAATTTTGTTGGAATGAAGATGAAGGAGGAAATAAAAAAGGACAGAAAGGAGAGAAGGAAAGAAACAAGGGAAAAAGTGAAGAAATAAATGAAAAGGAGAAAGGGAAGGGAAAATTAAAGAGAGGGAAATGAAGACTCAAGAAGGGAGGGAGAAGGAAGGGAAAGGGGGAAGAGGAAGGGGGGAGGGGGAGGGAGATCACTGTGCAAGGTAGAGGGAGGAAAGCAGGAAAGAAAGGAGGAAGAGAGAAGAGAAAGGAGCCATCATGCTGAAAAAAAATATCGAAAGAAAGTAAAAAAAAAAAGAGAGGAAAGGAGAAGAGAGCGAGAGAGAAATAGCAAAACTAACTAAAAGAAGGAAAGGAAGGAAGGAAAGGATGGAAAAAAAGGAAGGAAAATGAAGGGAAATATCCGTTTTGCTGCAGGAAGGAGAGGAAGAAAGAGGTAGAGACAGAGAGGAAAATAAGGACTCAGGAAAGGGAGGGAGGAAGAGGAAGAAGAAGGGAGAGGAAGAAAGAGGTAAAGACAGGGGAAATAAGGACTCAAGAAAAGGAAGAAGGAAGAGGAAGAGGAAGGGAGAGGAAGAAAGAGATAAAGACAGAGGGGAAATAAGGACTCAAGAAAGGAAAGAAGGAAGAGGAAGAGGAAGGGAGAGGAAGAAAGAAAGGGCTCAAGAAAGGGAGGAAGGAAGAAGAAGAGGAAGGGAGAGGAAAAAAGAGGTAAAGACAAAGGAGAAATAAGGACTCAAGAAAAGGAAGAAGGAAGAGGAAGAGGAAGGGAGAGGAAGAAAGAGATAAAGACAGAGGGGAAATAAGGACTCAAGAAAGGAAAGAAGGAAGAGGAAGAGGAAGGGAGAGGAAGAAAGAGATAAAGACAGAGGGGAAATAAGGACTCAAGAAAGGGAGGAAGGAAGAGGAAGAGGAAGGGAGAGGAAGAAAGAGATAAAGACAGAGAGGAAAATAAGGACTCAGGAAAGGGAGGGAGGAAGAGGAAGAGGAAGGGAGAGGAATAAAAAGGCAAAGACAGAGGGAAAATAAGGACTCAAGAAGGAAGGGAGGAAGAGGAAGAGGAAGGGAGAGAAAGAAAGAGATAAAGACACACGGGAAATTAGGACTCAAGAAAGGGAAGAAGGAAGAGGAAGAGGAAGGGAGAGGAAGAAAGAAAGGGCTCAAGAAAGGGAGGGAGGAAGAGGAAGAGGAAGGGAGAGGAAGAAAGAGATAAAGACAAACGGGAAAGTAGGACTCACGAAAGGGAAGAAGGAAGAGGAAGAGGAAGAGAGAGGAAGAAAGAAAGGGAGGAAGGAAAAGGAAGAGGGAGAGGGGAGGAGGAGAGGGATCAGTGTGAGGGAAATCGCAACACTAACTAAAAGAAGGAAAAGAAGGAAGGAAAGAATGGAAAAAAGGAAGGAAAAATGGAGGGAAATATCCGTTTTGCTGCAGGAAGGAGAGGAAGAAAGAGATAAAGACAGGGAAAATAAGGACTCAAGAAAAGGAAGAAGGAAGAGGAAGAAAGGAGAGGAAGAAAGAGGTAAAGACAGGGGAAATAAGGACTCAAGAAAAGGAAGAAGGAAGAGGAAGAAAGGAGAGGAAGAAAGAGGTAAAGACAGGGGAAATAAGGACTCAAGCAAAGTAAGAAGGAAGTGGACGAGGAATGGAGAGGAAGAAAGAGGTAAAGACAGGGAAAATAAGGACTCAGGAAAAGGAAGAAGGAAGAGGAAGAAAGGACAGGAAGAAAGAGGTAAAGACAGGGGAAATAAGGACTCAAGAAAAGGAAGAAGGAAGAGGAAGAAAGGAGAGGAAGAAAGAGATAAAGACAGGGGAAATAAGGACTCAAGAAAAGGAAGAAGGAAGAGGAAGAGGAAGGGAGAGGAAGAAAGAGGTAAAGACAGGGAAAATAAGGACTCAGGAAAAGGAAGGAGGAAGAGGGAGAGGAAGGGAGAGGAAGAAAGAGGTAAAGACAGGGAAAATAAGGACTCAGGAAAAGGAAGGAGGAAGAGGAAGAGGAAGGGAGAGGAAGAAAGAGGTAAAGACAGGGAAAATAAGGACTCAAGAAAGGAAAGAAGGAAGAGGAAGAGGAAGGGAGAGGAAGAAAGAAAGGGAGGAAGGAAGAGGAAGAGGAAGGGAGAGGAAGAAAGCGATAAAGACAAAGGAGAACCAAGGACTCAAGAAAGGAAAGAAGGAAGAGGAAGGGAGAGGAAGAAAGAAAGGACTCAAGAAAGGGAGGAAGGAAGAGGAAGAGGAAGGGAGAGGAAGAAAGAGGTAAAGACAAAGGGGAAAATAAGGACTCAGGAAAGAAAGGGAGCAGGAGGAAGAGGGAGAGGGGAGGAGGATAGGGATCAGTGTAAGGGGTGGAGGCATAAATCTCTCCTTCCGGCAATGAGATGCATGAAGACGCGACACAAAAACACGCCCTGATGACACCTGAGGAGCCGCGGCGCACGCAAAACACACGCATTAGGACACACACTAATGCATGTTGTATCCCTCTCGCTCTCCGTCTCGCTCTCTGTCTCTGTCTCGCTCTATGGCTCTCTCTGTCTCTGTCTCTCTCCCCCTCTCCCCCCCCCATCTCTCTCTCTCTCTCATCATTATAAAACAAGGTAACACATATTCATATATACATTTTCTCTCTCTCTCTCTCTCTCTCTCTCTCTCTCTCTCTCTCTCTCTCTCTCTCTCTCTCTCTCTCTCTCTCTCTCTCTCCAGCTCCCTCCCTCTCCCCCGCTCCCGCTCCCGCCCTCATTATCTCATCTCTCTCTTTGCCTAACCTAACGATCCCTTCCCTCCCTCTCTCCCTCCCTCCAACCTTCCTTCCTTTCATCTCCAAACCCACGAACGCTAATTATATAAACTTCTCGCATTCCAAATCTTATATTCAGGTTTTAGCGGAAGATTACCTCAACGCCGGATCAGACGAGTCGTGGAGGGGAGCAGGTGCCTTCATACACTCATATAAAGGAGAACTATCAAAACTACCAATGCCGAAAAAAACAATACAAAACACGATATCGAAAAATACTAATGCATGAAAATTCTGATACCAAAAAATAGTCAATCCATAAATAATGATAATGCAAAAACCTACACCAGAAAAACAATACGAAAAATGGCAAGAAATAGAAAATATTAATATAAGAATAACATCAAGAGAGAAAAACACCAGAATTGCCGGGAAAACATCAAGGAATTCAGTAAAAACTCTAATATACGCCGGAAATGAATAGCAAGAGCTTGACCTCTCTTTTGGCTTCTCTTTACTTTTATCTTTTATAGGAGCGGCGAGTAGCGGGCTTTTTTTTTTTTTTTTACTCTTTTTATTGCCCTTGAGCCGTGTCCTCTGATGTAAAAAAAAGAAAAAAAAGAGAGAGATGCCGGAAAAACAGCTCATCTGACAACTGTTTAAGCTGAAATATGTGTCTAGATTTTTTGCTTTCTCTATTTTTATCTCATTGTATGTCATGTTTAAAATCACAAAGAAAGTCTCTCTCTCTCTCTCTCTCTCTCTCTCTCTCTCTCTCTCTCTCTCTCTCTCTCTCTCTCTCTCTCTCTCTCTCTATCTCTCTCTCTCTCTCACTCTCTCTCTCCAGCCGTCCCGCGCACCGATGCACCCGACTTTCTACTCTAACTAAAAAATCTAAATCTTCACAATACCTTTTCCCACACGACGTCAGGGGGTTTGGTCTCTCCGTTCTCTCAGGCAGTCAACGCATCTTCCCACCCTGACCTTCCTGTGCCCTTCACCGCTTGCTTCCTCCAACGCTCCATTTCCCTGCCACGTCCATGAGACAGTCTATCAATCTCTTTCTAGACATACCTGAGGACAAGAAAAAAGAAAATTGTAGATAAATAAAAGTACAACAAAATACACAGAGATTAAATTCAGATATTCATTTATACATATCTATACGTACATATATACATACACACCTACATATATTCATACATTTATACATGCATTTATACGTACGTGCACATAGACTTCCATCCATACATACGTAAAATAGGTAAAGGAAGAAAAGAATTAAGGAAAGAAAGGAGGAAAGAGAGAGAGGAAGATACTCGTATTGTTTTGCTGGTATGAAGAGGAGGAAAGGAGAGAAGGAAGAAAAGGAACACAAAGAAACACAAAGCAAGAACAAACAACAGCAGAGGAGCACAGTAGCAGGAGGGAGGAAAGGGAGGAAAATATAACACGAACACATACAAAAATACGAGCAAACAGTAACTTCCAAACAAAATGAGTGATTGTAACGACCTGTACGACTAATGAACTGACTGGCTGATTGACTGACTAATTTATTTATCTACACACAGAGACAAACACACACACACGCACAAACAAACAGATAGGCAGACAAATACTATGACACAGACACATACACACAAACACACGGAAACACAGA
Organism: Eriocheir sinensis; assembly: GCF_024679095.1. Lineage (NCBI taxonomy): Eukaryota > Metazoa > Arthropoda > Malacostraca > Decapoda > Varunidae > Eriocheir > Eriocheir sinensis. Next base: position 5,744,478 of record NC_066538.1, read on the forward strand.
TAAATAGACAGCCAGAAACACACACACAAACACACACACACACACACACACACACACACACACACACACACACACACACAAACACACACACACACACACACACACACACACACGACAATAACATGATTAGATTAAAAAGTATGAAATGACGGGTGAAAATATGGCCGATGAATAGACACAGACAGACAGACAGACAGACAGACGACCAACTATTACCCAAACACAAGGAAAACATCAACATTACGCGCTCAGTGAAAATATGCAAAACACAAAGCCCGAAATAGTAACACAAATAAAAAAGTTCCCGTCACTACAACGTTGACGACCGATGCTTCACTTTAATTGGCATTCGACGCAAAAGCCTCCTGACCTCTAGACCAAGGGTACACACACACACATACACACACACACACACACACACGCACGCACACCGCCACCTGATGTATTAATAGCCAGGTGTTTATCCACGTATTACTTGTATTATGTATCAAGCATATCGGACAGGCTAAAACGTTAATGCATCCCGCCAGCATCCCACTTTCATCTCGCATAAATATTCCTTTTTTCTGCTATACAGTTGTTGTTTTTTTATTAGTTGTTATTCACTAAGTACAGACAGACAAAGGCAGATAAACGCACCCCATTTGTCAACTCATACTCTCCCTTTTTGCTCTTCCTCCACATCTTACTCTATTCCCATTTGACTGCTCTTTCGGCCACCTCTTCGGATTCTTTACAGGAGCAGCGAGTTGCGGGCTTTTTTTATTGTTGTTTCCTTTTTCTGTGTGCCCTTGTGCTGTCTCCTTTGCTGCAAAAAAAAATTATCTCCTTCCTTTTGAAACACTCATAACCATTATTTTCTCTTTCTCTTCTATATTTTTTTTCAGGCAGACAGACAGACGGACGCATTGTATATACAGTTTTCAACACTTAAGTCAGTATTCTCAGAAGCTTCTAACTCTTCCATGAACAATTTACAAAGGCCAAGCGGAGATTAATTGGATTGTCATTAGTTTTCTTTCACAACATTCACGGTACAGAAGCTTCGTCACACTACCACCCACGGACACGCCCACAGCTCCTAAGAAAGCCTTGTGAAATGTGTGCTTGGGCGCTGAAATACTAAAAAATATGCCCCTTATTCACTCTACCACAGTCAGTCTCTAGTGCACCTCAGTCTACTTTTCCTGACCTTTATTTCAATCCATCCAACTGTCCATCTAACTGTCATATTCCAAGTATTCTGTCAGTATAAGAACGTCTGAATATTCTGTCACATAAGAACGCCAGCTTCCAAACTTTTTCACTTTTTTTTTTTTACAGTAAAGGAAGCAGCTCAAGGGCAGAAGAGAAATTAAAATAAAAAGCCCGTTAATCACTGCCTCTATAAATACCATCCCAATCTATTGAACCACAACTAACTATCATCTTTAAGTACTTCCTTCTACTTCACATATCCTGGCCAGTTGTGACCCATTCCATATAGTGTAATCATTTTTTTATTAGGTATATTTAGCAGTAAAACACACGCGGTCCGGTAATCACTGCCTCTATAAATACCATCCCAATCTATTGAACCACAACTAACTATCATCTTTAAGTACTTCTTTCTACTTCACATATTCTGGCCTGTTCTGACCCATTCCATATTGTGTAATCATTTTTTTATTAGGTATATTTAGCAGTAAAACACACGCGGTACGTTAATCACTGCCTCTATAAATACCATCCCAATCTATTGAACCACAACTAACTATCATCTTTAAGTACTTCCTTCTACTTCACATACCCAGGCCTGTTGTGACCCAACCATATAGTGTAATCATTTTTTATTGGGTATGTTTAGTAGTTCAGAACATAAGCCAACCGAACCTAACCTACCCAAAGACTTCATCCCAGCCTTCCAGCTTCCCTTCTCCTTCCCTGACCTTTAAGTTTTGATTTTTTTTTTTTCGTCTCAAATCTTTCGCTGCAAACTTTAACGACCAGAACTTTCCTCCTCCTCCTCCTCCTTTTCTTTTTCTTTCTGTTTCTTTTTTTTATTTCTGTCCTGCATACTTCTGAGAGATTTTCCTTTACAGTGTTTGACTTGATGTTTACGTTTCTTTTTTTCATCATAGATGCTTTGCTTTGAAGCCTTGGCATTCTAATGTTTTCCACTTTCCTCGATATATTTCCACGCTAAGGAAACGAGTCTCAGGTAAAAAGAAAATTCGTTCTTGTCTAGATTTCTTGCTTCCTCTGTTGCATGTCATGTTTAAAATCACTAAGAAAGTCTCTCTCTCTCTCTCTCTCTCTCTCTCTCTCTCTCTTTCTCTCTCTCTCTCTCTCTCTCTCTCTCTCTCATTTATATCTATCTATCCATCTATCTATCTATCTCCATTCCCTGTCACAATCTTCTTCAGCCGTTCCGCGCACCAATGCACCCGACTTTCTACTCTAGCGCATCCCTATACTGTCCAAATCCCTTATGCAAGAGTTAACCGGCATCTTCATTCTTTCATCCCTTTCAATGGTAAACTCTGGAACAGCTTTCTTTCGTTTGTATTTCCTCCTGCCTACGACTTGAACTCTTTAAGAAGGGGAGCATCTAGACACCTCTCCATCCGAAATTGACCTCTCTTTTGGCCACTCATCTCTACTTTCCTTACAAGACCAGTGATTAGCGGGCTTTTTTGTTATTTATTTTTTGCCCTTGAGCTGCTTTCTTTACTGCAAACAAAACTATCCTTACCTCTCTAACACTCCCACAAACCCATTTCCCCATAGCCCTCACACCTACCTTCCCCTCAATCTCTACCCTAACCTTTACTCTTCAGTCTCCCCTCACTTTCTCCCCTCTCTCTCCCCTCCCGCCGCCAGGGGGAGGACTTTGAGTGTCAACAGAGGGGCGGCATTACGTCCCCACACCTGGCGGCCGACGCGGAGGTAAATAAAAGGTAAGGCTGAAAGGGAAAGTGGGAAAGAGGGGAGAGAGGGATGTCACCTGGAGAGGAAAATAGGAAGGTAATGAACAGATGATGGGGGAGAAAGTTCCAGGGGAGTTTTTTCTTAGATTTTTTTAATGGAAGTGGTAAAGAAAAAGGTTGTTGTTGTTGTTGTTGTTATTGATGCTATTTTGTTTGTTGTGAGAAGAGAATAGTTAATGGAGGAAAAAAGGGTTCAGGCATGTAGATAAATTTTTGTTTGTTTGTTTGTTTTAAAGGGAAGGAAGGGTGAGAAAATCGTTGCTCTTGCTGTTATTGATGTTAATGGGTAGGGATATTAAACATTTTCCTTGCTGTTGTTCTTACTGATGTTTGTTTGTTGTTAGTTGTTGTTGTTGATGTGGTTTTGGCTGTTGTTGTTGTTGTTGTTGTTGTTGTTGTTGTTGTTGTTGTTGTTGTTGTTGTTGTTGTTGTTGTTGTTGTTGATGTGATTTTGGCTGTTGTTGTTGTTGTTGTTGTTGTTTTCAAGGGGGAACATATATTTTACTTGTCCTGTTTATTACGATGGGTTAAATTTATGGGATACTTATTTGCATTTTTGTGATGTTTCTTAATTAAGTTTGTGAGGTAATGGAAAATCTATGGGAATCAATCTTACCTGTCTGATTAATGGTGTGGCGCGATACAGGTGACCTTATTAAAAGAGAGTGTGTGTGTGTGTGTGTGTGTGTGTGTGTGAGAGAGAGAGAGAGAGGATGTTTGTAGAGGATAAAGAAAGATTGTGAGACTGTATGCTCTCTCTCTCCCACCCCTCTCTCTCACTCCCACCCCCCGCTGAGCACCTCTTCCCACATTGACCTCTCACTTCAATAATTCCTCCTCCTCCTCTTCTTCCTCCTCCTCCTCCTCCTCCTCCTCTTTCTACACCACCTCCTGAGCTTTCTCCCTTTACTATTCCCTTTGCACATTCCTTCCTCCTCCTCCTCCTCCTCCTACTCCTCCTCCTCCTCCTCCACCACCTGCACCTAATTACTTTCTGTTTGTTTCTCTTCCCGCCCTGTTTGTGCACCTGGCCGGTAATATCCAGGTAAGAAAAAGCCATTAACTCGTCCACTTTCACTCTCTCTTGCTTCTCAAATTTCGTCATTTTCATCGTCGCAGTCATAGTAGGAGAAAGTGTTTGTTTATTCTCTCTCTCTCTCTCTCTCTCTCTCTCTCTCTCTCTCTCTCTCTCTCTCTCTCTCTCTCTCTCTCTCTCTTCTTCTCTCTTCTCTCTTCTCTCATCTCCTCTCTTCTCTTCTCTTCTCTTCTCATCTTTTCTCCTCTCTTCTCTTCTCTTCTCATCTTTTCTCATCTTTTCTCTTCTCTTCCCTTCTCTTCTCTTCTCTTCTCTTCTCATCTTTTCTCTTCTCTTCTCTTCTCTTCTCATCTTTTCTCCTCTCTTCTCTTCTCTTCTCTTCTCTTCTCTTCTCTTCTCTTCTCTTCTCATCTTTTTTCCTCTCTTCTCTTCTCTTCTCTTCTCATCTTTTCTCCTATCTTCTCTTCTCTTCTCTTCTCTCCTCTCCTCTTCTCTTCTCTTCTCTTCTCATCTTTTCTCCTCTCTTCTCTTCTCATCTCTTCTTTCCTCTCCTCTCCTCTTCTCTTCTCTTCTCTCCTCTTCTCTTCCTGTGGTGAATCTCTTTGTTCTTGTCCTTTTTGTTGTTGTTTTCTTTTTTTTTCTTTTCTTTGCTGTCGTCGTGATACTAATAATACCGCAGCGGAACAAGGAAACTTTAGCGACGAAAAAAAAAACTTACAACAAAAGCATAATAATTCCAGTGCACGAACGAACACACGCACATGCACACACACACACACACACACACACACACACACACACACACACACACACACACACACACACACACACACACTATTGACAAACATATTAATCAGTTGATGTTTTGCATCATATTTCTCTCTCTCTCTCTCTCTCTCTCTCTCTCTCTCTCTCTCGGCTGTCATGGCACACAATAATAGCAGACTCGAGCTACAACACACACACACACACACACACACACACACACACACACACACACACACACAACACACACACAACACACCTGCAAAAGAACAGTGCGCATTGGGGCTGCATCACACACCTGTCAATCTCCTAATGAGTCTTGCGCAGGTGTGTGAATGTACCTGGCGAAGACGACCTATTGTTACTGTTGCTGTTGTTGTTGTTGTACTTGTTTTTTTATTGTTAACGGTATTGCTTTTCTTATTCTTGTTAATGATGATGATGATGAGGAGGAGGAGGAGGATGATGAAGATGATGGTGGTGGTGTTTCTTCTCTGATTTGTATGGTGTGATGATGTAAATTGTATTGTTTTGTATGATATTTCCTTCTTTATTTATTTATTCATTTATTCATTTATTTATTTCGAGTATGTGTTAGTGATATTCGTATTTACTTCTTTTCATCTCCTTTATCGATCAAATATCTGCTCGTCACTTTTTTTTTAATCAGTCTGTGTCTTCATGTTTGTCTTTTTCTCAGTGTTTCTGTGTGTATGTCTGTTTGTCTGTATGTTTATCCGTCTGAGTCTCTGTCTGTCTCTCTGTCTTCATCTGTGTGTGTCTGTCTGCTAATTATGTATCAATAAGTTGGTGTGTCTTTCTATCTGTCTGTGTGTCTATGAAGCTTCTATGCACTTCTCTCTCTCTCTCTCTCTCTCTCTCTCTCTCTTCTTTCTTCTCCTCTGCACTCCATCTCTCCATCAACACACCTTACTGTGAACAAGACCAGAATATTAGCCACTGACGGAAACAGAGTAGGAGAGAGTAATTCTTCTCAAAAACAAAACATAACACTACAAATACAAGCCACAAAAATACGACACAAAAAAAACACAAAATACAAAAATAAAAACACGTTACAAAAATACAAGATGCAAAAAAAAATGCAACAAAAATACGACACAAAAAAAGATGCAAATAAATACAAAAAAAAACAAGATTCAAGATAAATGATACAAAATAAAACTAAACTAAGACATGACCCATTAACGGAAGTACAATAAGAGGGAATAGTTCTCCTTACACACACACACACACACACACACACACACACACACACACACACACACACACACACACATCAAGTACATAATTCAAACACACACCTCGTCAAACACCACAAACACACGCCTCCTCAAACACATAATAAAAACACACACACCACCCTAAACACACAGTAAGGATCAAATCAATCACCGCCACCCTCATTAACCTTCACAAATAACACACCTGGAGTGGCAGCATCATTATCCCCCTCATTAGTCACTTCCGAAAGCACAGGTAACCGGAAGTAATTAAAGGTAAGGCTTCTAATGGGATTCCTTTTTTCTCTCCTCTTCAAACAATGCGTCGTGACAATGGGACGAATTTTCTGCATAGTTTTTTTAAAGGACAATGTTATACTCCAATATAACCTTTGATTGCTTTTTCTAATAGTTGTTCTTTATATTTTTTTTCCTATCACTTAATTAGATATGGATGGGAATTATGTGTATCTTCTGTGTTATATATTCCTCCGTTTCTTGGTATTACTTCAGTGACTTATTTTAGATTAGTTATGGATGAAAAATGTCTTTGTCTTTTTCTCGTAAACACCAGAATGAAACACCAGCAACACAACACAAAAATATTCCACGTAAATCAGCTTTGCATTGCTAGATCACCCACACACACGCACACACACACGCACGCACCCACCCACCCCAACACACACACACATATATATGCCTGAATCCACAATGTCTAATATTTAATATCATATTGAACTAATTTCATTAAAAAGGTTTCAATGAGCCTACTAAACAATATCAGTATGTAATTATCTTCATGCTGCCAATGTTATTTAAACCGGAATTGTGATTATATTAGCAGTAATAAGCTCGTTGATTACACAATAATGATAGCAATAATAAATAATGATAATAATAATAAAAATAATAATAATAATAATAATAATAATAATAATGATAATAATAATAATAATAATAATAATACACACACACACACAATAACAATGATAATAATAATAATAACAACAATAATAATAATAATAATAATAATAATAATAATAATAATAATAATAATAATAATAATAATAATAATAATAATAATAATAATAATAATAATAATAATAATAATAATAATAATAATAATAATAATAATAATAATAATAATAATAATAATAATAATAATAATAATAATAATAATAATAATAATAATAATAATAATAATAATAATAATAATAATAATAATAATAATAATAATAATAATAATAATAATAATAATAATAATAATAATAATAATAATAATAATAATAATAATAATAATAATAATAATAATAATAATAATAATAATAATAATAATAATAATAATAATAATAATAATAATAATAATAATAATAATAATAATAATAATAATAATAATAATAATAATAATAATAATAATAATAATAATAATAATAATAATAATAATAATAATAATAATAATAATAATAATAATAATAATAATAATAATAATAATAATAATAATAATAATAATAATAATAATAATAATAATAATAATAATAACAATAATAATAATAATGGTAGAAGTGATATTTCCAATCATAAAAAGTAGGATAAGATGACAAAGAAAAGAACCGCTATTTTTTTATTATTATCATTATTCTGACTATCATTATTATCATTATATCTGACATTACTAATATTCCTACCATTATCACCTTCATCATTATCTTTATCATCGTTATTATTACTATTATTACTTACTACTTACTTATCATTACTTACATTTTATTACTATCATTACTTATTACTCCCATTATTATTCCTACCATCACTAACATCATTATCATCATCATCACAATAACAACTAACGAATTTTCATCACCATTCTTTACACCAATCAACCACTTCTACCAAACCAGCTGTTGCGACTATACCTTTTGACAGAGCTATGG
>NC_066538.1:5757425-5764925 GCF_024679095.1 Eriocheir sinensis
AGGAAGGAAGGAGAGAGAGAGAGAGAGAGAGGAAGGAGAGAGGAAGGAAGAGAGAGAGAGAGAGAGAGAGAGAAGGAGAGAGAGAGAGAGAGAGAGAGAGAGAGAGAGAGAGAGAGAGAGAGAGAGAGAGAGAGAGAGAGAGAGAGAGAGAGAGAGAGAGAGAGAGAGAGAGAGAGAGAGAGAGAGAGAGAGAGAGAGAGAGAGAGAGAGGGAGGGAAGGAAGAAAGCGAAGGAAAGAGGAGGACGAGGAGGAGGAAGAGGAGGAGGAATAGGAGGAAGAAGAAGAAGAGGAAGAGGAGGAGGAAGAGGAGAAGGATGAAGAGGATAATAATAATAATAATAATAATAATAATAATAATAATAATAATAATAAGTTAATCCTTCCTCTCCGTCTTCATTCCGCCTTTATTGACTGGTAGATAAGGATAGGGAGGAGGAGGGGAGGAAAGGAGGAAAGGTAAGAGGATAGAAAAGGAAGGGAAAGGGGAAAAAGTAATGGAAAGGAGGAAGGAAAGGAGAGAGAAGGAAAAAAAATTGCAAAAAAGGAAAAAATGGAAAAAAAGATGAGGGGCAGAAAGGAGAGGGAATAGGGAAAGAGGAAAAGAAAGAAAGGAAGATGGAAGAAAGAAAGAGAAGAGAAGAGAAGAAGCAAAAGAAAGAATGGGAGGAAAGGGGAGATTGGGGAGATAACAGGAGAGGTGGGGAGGATAAATATAAGAGTGGGAGAGGGGGAGAAAATCAGCAAGAAGGAAAAGATGGAGGGAGAAAAGAAAGGGCAATAAAAGTTGAAGGGGGAGAAAAAGGGAGATTGGGGAGATAACAGGAGAGGTGGGGAGGATAAATATAAGAGTGGGAGAGAGGAGAAAATCAGCAAGAAGGAAAATAAGGAAGGAGAAAAGAATGGGCAATAAAAGTTGAAGGGGGAGAAAAAGGGAGATTGGGGAGATAACAGGAGAGGTGGGGAGGATAAATATACGAGTGGGAGAGAGGGAGAAAAGCAGTACTGAGAAGAAAAAGAATGAGGGAAAAAGGAGAGGCAATAGAAGTGAAACGGGGAGAAAAGGGGAGATTGGGGAGATAACAGGAGAGGTGGGGAGGATAAATATACGAGTGGGAGAGAGGGAGAAAAGCAGTACTGAGAAGAAAAAGAATGAGGGAGAAAGGAGAGGCAATAGAAGTGAAACGGGGAGAAAAGGGGAGAGTGGGGAGATAACAGGAGAGGTGGGGAGGATAAATATACTAGTGGGAGAGAGGGAGGAAAGCAGCAAGAAGGAAAATAAGGACGGAGAAAAAAGGAGCAATAAAAGTGAAGTGGGGAGAATTGGGGAGGATGGGGAGACAAAGGAGGTGGGGAGGATAAATATTCGACCCAGGGAAAGGAAGGAAAGGAATAAAGAGGAAACGAAGAAAGAGGGAAAAAAGGGAGAAGGGGCAATAGAAGAGGACGGGGAGATAAAAGGAGTGGGGAGGATAAATATACGAGTGAGGGAAAGGAAGGAAAGCAATATTGGGGAAAAGGGGGAGGAAGAAGAAAGGGAGAATTAGCAATAAAAATGGGAGAGAAAATATGAAATGATGGGGAGATAAAAGGAATGGGGAGGATAAATATGAGAGGGTAAAAGAGGGAGAAGGGAAAGATGGAAGAGAAAGAAAGGAAGAAAGAGAAATAGGAGTGAGAAAGGGGAGAGGAGGAGGAGGAGGAGGGGGAGATGAAAGAGTGGGGAGATGAGCAATGGGGAGTGAATCATCCAAATATTTTACACTCCCCGGAGACATACTATGATACGTGCCTCTCTGTCCGTGGGGAGTGGGGAGAAACGGGGGGAGTGGAGTGGAGGAAGGGGAGGAGGGGGAGAAAAGGAGGAGGAAGGGAAGTAAGTTAAGGAGAATTTGAAGATGATGGGGAAAATGAAGGTGAGGGAGGAAGACAGGAGGAGGAAGGGGGGGAAGGGGAGAAAAGAAGAGGGGAGAAGGGAGAAAGTGGAAGAAAGGAAAGATGAGGGAAGAAAGAGGTGGAAGAGGAGTTGAAGAAAGAAAAGTAAAAATGAGAGTGAAGAAGATGGAAGAGAAGAAGGATGGGAAAGAGGGGAAGATGAGGGGAGGAAAAAGTAATGGGAAAGAAAGCGAATGAATAAAGGGAAGAGATGAGAAAAGAAAGGAAGAGAAGGCAGAGGAGGAAGGAAACAAAAAAAATACGAGGAGAAAGAAGCGGAGGAGGAAGAAGAGATAGAGAAGAAGAGGAAATGGAGGGAAAGAAAAGAGAAGGAAAGGGAGATGGAAGAAGGAAAAAAAGGGGTGGAGGAGGAGGAAGGAGAAAAGGAAGAGGAAAGGAGAAGAAGAAAAGTGAAGATGAAAGGAAAGAAGGAGAGAAAGAATAAGTAATGAGAGAAAAGAAAATGGAAGACGTGAGAGAGAGAGAGAGAGAGAGAGAGAGAGAGAGAGAGAGAGAGAGAGAGAGAGAGAGAGAGAGAGAGAGAGAGAGAGAGAGAGAGAGAGAGAGAGAGAGAGAGAGAGAGAGAGAGAGAGAGAGAGAGAGAGAGAGAGTAAAAACAATTGTTGAAAGTGAAAAATTACAGAAAACGAAAAGAGTAAAGGAGGAGGAGGAGGAGGAGGAGGAGGAGGAGGAGGAGGAGGAGAGACAAAACAAATTACTGACATCGAGATAACAAGACATTTATATATTATTTACGTGTGTGTGTGTGTGTGAGTCGAGTCCACACACACACACACACACACACACACACACACACACACACACACACACACACACACATACACACACACACGGCTTTAAGTTTTCCCAAAAGTCTTGTTCTCTGCTACTTTTGAAGGGAGGAAAGGAGAGGGAAGGAGGGAGAGAAGGGAGGGAAGGGAGGGAAGGGAGAGGGAGGGAGAGGAGGCACTTAACATTCATGGTATCTCCCCCCCGCTGGGACTTCCTCTCTCCCTCTCTCCCTCCCTCCCTCTCTCCCTCTTTACCTTTCCTTCCTCCCCTCCCTTCCTTCCTCCCTCCCTCCCTTCCACTCTTCATAATTTATTCCTCTCCCTAAATTCCCACACACACGTTCTCTCTAAAACACTCACAAATTTTCTCTCCCTTTTCTCCCTTTCTCTTTTTCCCTCTCCCTCCTTTCTCATTTCCTCTTCCTCCCTTTTTTTTCTCTTGCATTCACTTCTTCCTTTTCTCTCCCTAAATTCTCCCTAAATTCCCCTCTCTAAGTCACTCACAAATTTTCTCTCCCTTTCCTCCCTTTCTCTTTTTTCTTTCTTCCTCCTTTTTTTTTTTTTTTTTGCATTCACTCCTTCCTCCTCTTTCCTCTCCTTTTTTTTTCCTTTCCCTCCTCTACTTTTTATCCCTTTCCCTATCCTATTCTCTCATCATCCTCTCTTTCCCTATTCTTCTTATACCCATTTCATCCAATTTCATCTTATTCTTTTTTCTCTCTCCCTTTTCCTCCCATTTTTACTCCTTTTCCTTCTCCCTTTCCTTCTCCACTTGCCTCTTTCTCTCCCTCACCTATTTGACTCCTCCTCCTCCTCCTCCACTTTTCTCTCTCTCTTCCCCTCTCGTAGATCTTCCTCCCCATCTCCCTCTCTCTCTCTCTTTCTCTCCACCCCCTCTACTTTTCCCTCTTCCTCCTCCTTCACTTTCTCTCTCCTTCCATTACTTGCCTCCTTCTTTCCCTCACTTTTCTTTCGATTTTACCTCCACCTCCTCCAACAGTACTCTTCATCTTCCTCCCTCTCTCCCTCTTTCCTCCCTTCTTCCTTATCTCCCTCCCTCCCTTCTTAGTTTACCTTCCCTTCAACCTGTATTTTGCCTCCATTTTTTTTTTCCTCTCCCTTTCCTAAATTTGTTCCTCTTTTTCTCTCCCATTTCCTATATTTATTGATCTATCTCTCTTCCCTCATTCTTTCCTTTTTTCAGACATTCATTGCTTTTACTCCTTTCTCTCCCTTCTTCCTTCCTTCCGTCCTTCCTTCCCTTCTTCACCTGTATCCTTCTTCCCTCCCTCCATCCCTATCTCTCTATTCTTCCCTCCCTCCTCCTCCTCTGTCCTTCCTCCTTTAATCTTTCCTACCGCTACCTTACCTCCTTCCCTCCCTCCCTCCCTCCCCTCTTCTCTCCCTTCCTCCCTCCCTCCCTCCCCTCTTCTCTCCCTTCCTCCCTCCCTGCATTATCCTGAAGGCAAATCGACTAGTTCTCTCTCTAAAAACGCATAGAGAGAGAGAGAGAGAGAGAGAGAGAGAGAGAGAGAGAGAGAGAGAGAGAGAGAGAGAGAGAGAGAGAGAGAGAGAGAGAGAGAGAGAGAGAGAGAGAGAGAGAGAGAGAGAGAGAGAGAGAGAGAGAGAGAGAGAGAGAGAGAGAGAGAGAGAGAGAGAGAGAGAGAGAGTCCTAAGCAAACTTCTTTCGACTTCACCCACAACTTCCTACGTGACTGAAACACGAGCAAGACTTGACTTCAGGACAGAGGAAGAAGAGGGGAGAAGAAGAAGTTAAGGAGAAAAGAGAAGAAGGAGCTGGAGGAGGAGGTGGTAATGAAAGAGGAAAGTTTTGAAAGAAAGAAAAGAAAGGAGAAAGGAAGAAAGAAGGAAATAGAAAGAAGAAAGTTGAAGGAGAAAAGAGAAGGAGGAGCTGGAGGAGGAGGTGATAATAGAAGAGGAAAGTTTTGAATGAAAGAAAAAAAACGAAAGATAGATAAAGAAAGGAGAAAGGAAGAAAGAAGGAAGAAGAAAGAAAGAAGTAGAAAGAAGGAAATAGAAAGAAGGAATTAGAAAGAAGTAGAAAGAAGGAAGTTGAAAGAAGGGAAATGAAAATTTGGAAAGACGGAAATGGAGAAAAGGTAAAAGAAGGGAAGGAAAAAAGAAAGGATAAGAAGTGAGAAAAGAGGGAAGTGATGAAGGGAAAGAGGAGATAGAAGGGAATTGAAAGAAGAAGAAAGAAAGGAAGGAGAAGTTGAATAGAAAAAGGGAAGTTTGCGAAGAAAGAAATAAAGAAAATAACATTAAAGAAAGGAAGAAAAGAAGTACGAAGGAAATTTTTAGAAGATGAAGAGAAATTAAAAGAAGAAAAAAAGAAGTTAAGGAGAAAAAAGGGAAGTTTGGAAGAAGAGAAAATAAGAAAAAAATATAAAAGAGAGGAAAAAAAGAAAGAAGAAAGAAAAGAAACTAACAGAAGAAAGAAATCTTTTAAGGAAGATGAAGGAAAGATGAAAGAAGAATAAAGGAAGAAATTGAGGAGGAAAGAGAGAGGAGGGAAGGGAGAAAGAAACCATACAAGAGAGAGAGAGAGAAGAGGAGAGAAGCCGGAGGAGGAGGAGGAGGAGGAGGAGGTAACATGAGAGGAACTTTGGAAAGGAAGGAAATGGAGGGAAGTGTAAGGAAGAAGGAGGGAAAGGCGGAGGGAAGTTTGGGAGAAGTTGAGGAGGGAGAGAGAGAGAAGGAAAGAGAAGTTTAAGAGGAGAATGGAGATAACTGATGGTTGGAGGAAAATGCAAAAAGTTGAGAGAAGGAAGGAAGGAAGGAAGGAAGGAAGAAAGCTGAGGAGAAAGGAAGAAATGAAGGGAAAAGGAAAGGGAAAGGAAGGAGGGCAAAAAGGAAGGAAGGTGAGAAGGAGAAAAGGAAATAATAAAAGGAAGGAAATATAGAAAAAAGAAAGAAAGAAAGAAAGAAAAGTAAGAACGAAGGAAAGAGAAAAGGTAAGAAAGAAAATAAGGAAGGAAGAAGAATGGTGGAAAGAGAAAAGAGGAAAGGAAGGACGGAAGGAAGGAAGGAAGGAAAGAAGAATAGAAGAAAGAAAGAAAGAAAGTAAAAAGGAAGGAAAGAACAAAGATAGAAGGAAAAAAAAGGAAGGAAAAAAGAGGGTGGAAAGAGAATATAGAGAGAAGGTGGGAAGGAAGGAAGGAAGAGAGGAAGAAATGAAGGAAAGAAGGAAGAAAGGAAAATGGTAGACAGAACATAAGGAAGGAAGGAAGGAGAGAAGAATGAAAAATGGAAGGAATGATGGTAAAGAAGAGGAAGAAAAGTGAAGGAAGAAAGAAAGGAAGAAGGAAAGAAAGTGGAAAGAAAAGAAAAGCAGAAGGAAGATGGAAGAAGGATGTGGAATGAAAGAAAGAAGGAAGGATGAAAGGAAATAAAAGGAAGGAAGGAAAGTTGGAAGAAGAGAAGGAAGAAAGGAAAGAAGGAAATATAGTGAGATGGAAGAAAGATGAAGGAAGAAGGAGAGAAAGAATTGAAGGAAGGAAGTAAAGAAAAGGAAGGAAGGAAAGTTGGAAGAAGAGAAAGAAGAAGAGAAGGAAAGAAGGAAATAAGTGAGAAGGAAGAAAGATGAAGGAAGAAGGAGGGAAAGAAATGAAGGAAGGAAGGAAAGAAAAGGAAGGAAGGAAAATTGTAGGAAGAGAAGGAAGAAAGGAAAGAAGGAAATATAGTGAGAAGGAAGAAAGATGAAGGAAGAAGGAGAGAAAGAATTGAAGGAAGGAAGGAAGGAAAGAAAAGGAAGGAAGGAAAATTGGAGGAAGAGAAGGAAGAAAGGAAAGAAGGAAATATAGTGAGAAGGAAGAAAGATGAAGGAAGAAGGAGAGAAAGAATTGAAGGAAGGAAAGAAAGAAAAGGAAGGAAGGAAAGTTGGAAGAAGAGAAGGAAGAAAGGAAAGAAGGAAATAGAGTGAGAAGGAAGAAAGATGAAGGAAGAAGGAGGGAAAGAATTGAAGAAAGAGGGAAGGAAAGAAGTGACGAAAGAGGGGTATGAAGGAGGGAAGCCATGCAGTAAATTTCAATGATGACACAATTTAACGAAAGAGAAGAGGAAGAAGAGAGACGAAAGGTGAGAAGAGAGAGGCAGCGGATGAGAGAGAAAGAGGAGACGAAGGAAAGAGAAGAGGAAAAAGGGAGAAAAAAGAGAAAAATATATAAAAGAAAGAGAAAGAAGGGAACGAAAAGGAAAGAGAGAAGTTGAAATGAGAGGTAGAAGAGGAAGAAAGAGAGGAGACGAAAGAGAGAAGAGAGAGAGAAAGAGGAGATATAGAACAATAGATATAAAAGAAGAGGAAGAAGAGGAAGGAGAGAAGGTGATAAGAGGAATAGGCAGAGGATGAGAGAGAGAGAGAGAGAGAGAGAGAGAGAGAGAGAGAGAGAGAGAGAGAGAGAGAGAGAGAGAGAGAGAGAGAGAGAGAGAGAGAGAGAGAGAGAGAGAGAGAGAGAGAGAGAGAGAGAGAGAGAGAGAGAGAGAGAGGGAGAGGAAGAAGAGACAGCAAATGATATTCAAGAAAGAGGAAGAGGAGGAAGAGGAGGATAAAGAGAAGAAGAAAAGAAACAGAGGATGTGAGAGGAGAGGAAGAAAAGAGAAAAGGAGAGAGAGATAAGAGAGAAATAGATATAGAAAATTAAGAAACACTATAAGGAAAAAATGATAAAAAAAAGAGGAAGAAGAGGAATAAAAAGGTGAAAGGAAGAGGCAGAGGATGAATGAAAGAGGAGAGAAAGGAGAAAGAAAGAAGGAAAG
>NC_066538.1:5767425-5779925 GCF_024679095.1 Eriocheir sinensis
AAAGGAAGGAAGGAAGAAAAAAAGAGAGAGACAAAAAAAGACAGAAAGAAAGACAGAAAGAAAGAAAAAGAAAGGAAGGAAGGAAGGAAGAAAGAAAGAAAGAAAGAAAGAAAGAAAGAAAGAAAGAAAAAAGAGAAAGGAAGGAAGGAGAAAACGAAGAAAGGAAGGAAGAAAGAAAGAAAGAAAGAAAGAAAGGAAGGAAGGAAGGAAGGAAGGAAGGAAAGAGGGAAAGAAATAGGGAAACAGCGCCTTAACTAATAACTTATAATGCCAACGCGCGGGTCTGTTTTGGGGGCATATTATTAAACTTATATGCTTCGCCGAGTCGGGCAGTCGTCGCGTCGCGGGAAGGAGAGTAACTTCAACAACTTTGGTCTCCCTTGGTTGAGTTTGGGAAGCGGTGCGGTCGTTTTACACCCCCAGGGAAAGGGAGACAGGAAGGGAGGGAGGGAGGGAAGGGAGGATGGGTAAGGAGGGAGAGAAAGGAAGATAGATAAGAGAGAGACGGGGTGGAGTAAGGGAATGGGGGAAGGAAGGGAGAGAGAGAGAGAGGGGAATGGGAGACAGGAAGGGAGGGAGGGAGGGAGGGAAGGGAGGATGGGTATGGTGGGAGAGAAAGGAAGATAGATAAGAGAGAGAAGGGGAGGAGTAAGGGAACGGGGGGAAGGAATGGAGAGAGAGGGGGAAAGGGAGAGGGAGGAAGGGTATGGAGGTGGAAGGAAAGAGAAGTGGAGAAGAAAAGATAGATAAGAGAGGGAAGAGGAGTGGAAGGAAAGGAGATAGGGGTTTGTGAAGTAGGGAGAGGAAGAGAGGGAGGAAGAGAGAGAGGAAGGGAAGAAGGGTAGGGGAGGTGAGAGGACAGGAAGGGGTAGGGGAGAAGAGAAGAGAGATAAGAGAAGGAAAAAGGTAGGGAGAGAGGGAAGATGGGGGAGGAAGGGATGGAGGAAGAAGGGGAGGAAGAAAAAGGGACAGTAAGGAAATGAACACGAAACAGAGAAAACAAGAGAGAAAGAGAAAGGGAAAGGGAAAGGGAAGGGAAGGGAAAGGAAGGTAAAACAAGAGAAAGGAAGGGAGGAGAAAGGAAGGAAGGGAGGGAAGGAAGGGAAGGAAAGGAAGGGAAAGAAGGAAAGGAAGGGAGGGGAAAGGACGGTAGGGGAAAGGAGGGGAAAGGAAGGAAAGGAAAGTGAAGGAAAGTGAAAGGAAGGAAGGAAAGGAAGGGAAGGGAAGGAAGGGGAAAGGAAAGGAAGGGAATAGAAGGGAAGTGAAGGGGAGGGAAGGAAAGGGAAGGGAAGGGAAGGGAAGGGAAGGAAATGGAAGGGAAGGGAAGGGAAGGGAGGGGAAAGAAGGGAAAAGAAGGGAGAGGAAAGGAAGGGAAAGGAAGGGAGGGGAAAGGAAGGGAAAGGAAGGGAGGGGAAAGGAAGGGAGGGGAAAGGAAGGGAAAGGAAGGGAGGGGAAAGGAAGGGAAAGGAAGGGAAGGGAAAGGAAGGGAAAGGAAGGGAAGGGAAAGGAAGGGAAAGGAAGGGAGGGGAAAGGAAGGGAAAGGAAGGGAGGGGAAAGGAAGGGAAAGGAAGGGAGGGGAAGGGAATAAATGAGATAGAAAGGGAAAGCGAAAACGTTGGAAGAAGAAGGAAAGGAGAAGAGAGAAATAGAAAGAAGAGGGATACGTGATAAAGAAGGGGAACAAAATATCGATAAACAATGCATGGAAGAAAAAGCAAAAAGAAAAGGAATAAAGGAAGGAGAAAAGGGAAGAAAGAAAGATGAATAGGAGAAAAGAAGGAAAGGAAAAAAAGGAAGAAAAGAGGAAAGGAAGCAATGAAGTAAACAAACAATTTAAGAAGGAAAGATAAAAAAATGAAGGAAAAAAAGTAAGAAATAACAAGGAAAAAGAGAAAGAAAGGAAGGAAGGAAGGATGGAAGAATGGAAGACGTAAGGAAAGAAATAATGAAGAAACAAACGAAGGAGGGAAAGAAGGAAGGGAGGGACGGAGAATGTAAATAAAAAGAAAGGTAAATAGGGGAAGGAAGAAGAAGAAGAAGGGGAGGTGAGGAAGGAAAGTGAAAGGAGGAGGAGGAGGAGGAGGAGGAGGAGGAGGAGGGAAGGAAAAAGTGTGGCAAAGATAGGAGTGAAAGGGGGACAGTAATTGGAATATAGGAGGAGGAGGAGGAAGAGGAGGAGGAAGAGGAAGAAGAAGAGGAGGAGGAGGAGGAGGAGGAGGTTGGAGGCAAAATAATGAGGAAGTGTAGGAAGAAGGGTAAATAAGGGGAAGAAAGAGAGAGAGAGAGAGAGAGAGAGAGAGAGAGAGAGAGAGAGAGAGAGAGAGAGAGAGAGAGAGAGAGAGAGAGAGAGAGAGAGAGAGAGAGAGAGAGAGAGAGAGAGAGAGAGAGAGAGAGAGAGAATAAAAAAAAGACGTGTCGTGAAAGAAAAAGATGTTGAGAGAAAAGAGAGGAGAGAAGAAACAAAGTAATAAGGAGAGAGAGGTGAGGGAGAAGGGAGGAAGAGGAAGGGAGGGAGGGAAGGGAGAGAAAAGAAAGAGGGAGAGAAGTGAAAAAAGACAACAAAGAAAACGGGAGGAACGAAAGAAGGAAGAGGAAGAGTGAAGAGGAAAGAAAAGTGAGGGAGAAGGAAGGGAAGGGAGAGGGAGAGGGAGGAAGGGAGAGAAAAAGAGGGAGGAAGAGGGAAAGGTGAAAAGAGATCGCAAAGGAAAAGGGAGAGACGAAAAAAGGAAGAGGAGGAGTAAAGAGGAAAGAAGAGAGAGGGAGAAGGAAGAGAAGGGAGAGGGAGGAAGGGAGAGAGAAAGAGGGAGAGAGGTGAAAAGGGATAGCAAAGGAAAAGGGAGAGACGAAAGTAGGAAGAGGGAGAGTGAAGAGGAAAGTGAGTGAGAAGGGAGGGAAAGGAGAGGGAGAGGAAGGAAGGGAGATAAAAAGGGAGAGAGGGAGAGGAAAGAAAAGGGAGACATGAGAAAAAGGTAGCAAAGGAAATGGGAGAAAAGTGAGAAGAAGGAAGAGGAAGAGGAGAGGAGAGAGGAGAGAGAGAAGGAGAGAGAGAGAGAGAGAGAGAGAGAGAGAGAGAGAGAGAGAGAGAGAGAGAGAGAGAGAGAGAGAGAGAGAGAGAGAGAGAGAGAGAGAGAGAGAGAGAGAGAGAGAGAGAGAGAGAGAGAGAGAGAGAGAGAGAGAGGGAGGAAGGGAGAGAAAAGGGAGAGAGAAGAAGGAAAAGGAAAAGAGGCAAGAAAAGAATGAGAGACGAAAGTAGGAAGAGGAAAAGTCGAGGAAAGAAAAGTAAGGGAGAGAGGGAAGGAAAGGAGAGGAAGAGGGAGGAAGGAAGGGAGAGAAAAGAGGAGGAAAGGACAAAAAGATGAAAGAAGAAGAGGAAAGAAAGAGGGAGAGAAAGAGGAGAAAATGAGGGAGAGAGGAAGGAAGGAAGGAGAAAAGAAGAGAAGAGGGAGAAAAAGGAAGAGATGAGAAGAGACAAGAAAAAGAATGGAAAAGATGAAAGTTGGAAGAGTCAAGAGGAAAGAAGAGGGAGAGAAAGGGAGAGAGGGAGAGGGAGAGGAAGGAAGGGAGAGAAAGAAGAAGAGGGAGGAAAAAGAAGAGGTGAGAAGGGACAAGAAAAAGAATGGGAAAGATGAAAGTAGAAAGAGTCAAGAGGAAAGAAGAGGGAGGGAGAGTTAGGGAGGAAGGAAGGGAGGAAGGGAGAAAGGAAGGGAGAGGAAAACTAATTAAAAGAGTTACCTCCCCCATATTAATCCTGGCCCGTGCAATAGTCCATTCCACTCACATTCCCTCCCCTCCCCTTCCCTCTCTCCCCATCTTTATCATTCCCTTGCCCTATCTCCCTCTCCCTTCCTCTCCTCCCTTCCTTCCTTGTATGTCTTTCTGTCACTCATCTTTAACTTCCTGGTCATTTCTCTCCCTCTTTTTTCCTTTTTTTCTTTCTTTTCTTCCTCCCTTCCTTCCTTTATCTCTTTCTTTCTGCCTTCCATCCTTTCTTTCTTCTTTTCTTCCTCTTTCTTTTTTTCTTTTTATCTCATCTTTATTTATTTATTTCCTCTATTTTGTTCTTTATTTGTTTTCTTTCTTTCCTTCCTTTCTTTCTTTCCTTCATTCCTTTATTTCTTCTTTCTCTTTTTTTTCTTTCCTTCTTCGTTTCTATCTATCTGTTTATCTATCTATCTATCTATCTTCTTTTTTTTCTTTCTTTCTCTTCTTATCTTAACTTATTATTTTTTTCTGTTTCTTTCTTTAATTGCTTCTCTTTTCTTCCTTCTCTCTTTCCTTATCAATTCACTTATGCCCTTCCACATCAATCATTTTCCTGTTTCTTTCTTCTCTTTCTCTCTTTCTGTATTTTTTCTATTTACTTTCTTTATTTATTTTTCCTTCTTCATTCACTCAAACATTTTCCTTTACCTTCATCTTATCCTCCTCTTTTCCTCGCTTTCTCTCTTTTCTTGTATTGCCTTCCCTTCTTTTTTTTCTTTCTTCCTTTCTTCTTTCCTTCATTCATTTATTCTCTTATTCATTCCCTAACTTCCATTCTTTTTCCTTCCGTCTTCTCATCCACTCATTTATCCTTCCTTCCTTCCTTCCTTCCCTCCTTCCTTTCAATTCCATCACTCTCGCTCCTTCCCTTCTCTCTCCTTCCTCGTCCCTTCCTTCCTTCCTCCATCCCTTCCCTTCCCTTCCCTCCTCTCTTCATCTCTCTCAAGAAAACACATTTCTAAACTTTTCCCTTCCCTCTTCTATCTCTCTCCCTTCACTTTACTTTTAAATCTTCATCACTTTCCTACCTAGATACACTCTCTCTCTATCTATCTATCTATCTATCTATCTATCTATCTATCTATCTCCATCTCTCTATCTATCTATCTGTCTATCTATCTCTATCTATCTATCCATCTATCTATCTTACCAGGGTGGAAAAACTGAAAAAGCAAGGAAATAAGTAAAATAAGAGGTTAACAGGAGGAGGAAGACAAAATAAAGAGAGGAAAAGGAAGGAAATGGTTAAAGAAAGGCATGAAAGAAATAAAAGTAAATAAAAATATACAAATAAAATAAAGTAAATAAAGCAAATACGTAGAATATATAAGAAAAAATAGTACATAAGGAAATAAATATAGACAAACAAAACAAATAAATAAGAAAATAAATAAAAGTTAAAAGAAAGTATAAAGAACAAATCACTCTGAGGAGTTCTAACTATACGGAGCGAGGTTAGTTTTGGTGAACTTTCAAAGCCTCAAAGTAGATGGCGCCACCGTACTAGTCAGTCCTTCTCTCTGGAGTTTAATCACTTCCTACAAACAATTTCATAAGTTCCCTCTAAAATCAATTACTCACAAAGAGTCGATACGAAGAAAACGGTACATTCGAAAGTTTATGAATGAAAATTAATATAAAGTTGCAAATAAACTCATAACTCACACGTAACATAACGGAAAGAGTTGGTACAAGAAAGAAAGTTTAGTTGAAAGTTAAAGAAAGAAATGAAATAAAGAGTTGCATAAATACTCATAACTCACACGTAACATAACGGAAAGAGTTGGTACAAGAAAGAAAGTTTAGTTGAAAGTTAAAGAAAGAAATTAAATAAAGAGTTGCATAAATACTCATAACTCACACATGACATAACGGAAAGACTCGGTACAAGGGAGAAAGTATAGTTGAAAGTTGAAGAATGAAATAATGTAAAAAGTTGTATTCAAACTCACGCATAACAAAGCACAAAGTAGTCAGTATAATCAAAAGTACAATAAAAAATACAAAAACACAAAATAAAAAAATACCAAAAATGCAAAAAAAAAATAGTAAAATCGAAAATGAACACCAAAACATTGATATCGAAAGTTAAATAATGAAAATGCAACAACAAACGTGCATTCAAAGCCATAAATCACGCATAAACAAGCTGGCACCAGGTGTGATGACGCCAATTAAAACTAACACAGGTAATCTTGTGACCCTGGGTGATGGACCGCCGGGCAGGTAAATAAATAGAAAATGGTTCGGCATAACAGTAGGTAGGTCGAATGGTAAGTATGATATAATGGTAGGTAGGTCATCCCTCCTCTCGTTAGCTGAAGCATAACAAACAATAACAGTAATAATAACGAGCATAACAACAGTGATAATGAAAGCAGTAATAATGGTATAATGGAAGGTAGGTCATCCCTCCTCTCGTTAGATGAAGCAGAACAAACAATAACAGTGATAATAACGAGCATAACAACAGTGATCATGAATGCAGTAATTATAATAGTCATAAGAACAACTGCAATGATGCGTCTGCTTGTGTTGCCGTGCAGTGATGATGAGGGCGGCGCATGTAACACTGAATATCGCATTGGTAACACTCACATCAACGCACAACACAACGACGCAGTAAAAGGCTTATATATAGTTCAGAGGACACGCGCTACCCGGCTCACTACGCCATTCACCTCTTGGTCTAACCCTGAACATAATAAGGAATAATAAATGAATGAATGAATAAATAAATAAACACATCCTGGTATTGAGATCGAGGGAATAAAAATCGCACATTCCAAGTTTAAGCTTACGTAAATCATGAAGGAATGTACAATTTAAAGCACTTTCTGACTGAGCAAGAATGTGGCATCGGTTCACTCAGGAAATAGATATACTGTGCATTGTAACACATCATCCCAACACTGCAACATATAAGGTCGGTATTATAACACTTTTCCTGGAAATGCCTCATCTGAAAGCCTTGTCAACAGTGTTCTTAGGCGTCAAAATGTATGAGCCATATTGTAAGACATTTCGCCGCCCAAGAACACATATTTGACAAGGCGTTCGTAGGAGTTTTGGAAATTTCCGAGGGTAGTTTTATGACCCTGGTGGTAGTCTGACCTTTCCTCTGTAGCGTGAACCTAAAGAAACACTCATTGGAACCCGACTCACCCCCTCTTTGACCTTTAAAAATAATTGATGTGAGAAGCGAAAGTGGCTTACAATAGCGACCTACGAGCCGTATGACTAAACATTTCGGCGCCCAAGTTCACATATTTAACAAGGCTTTCGTGGGAGTCTCAGGCATTTCCGGGAGCAGTCTTATGGCCCAGGTGGTAGTTTGACCCTTCTTCTGTACCGTGAACCTAAAGAAACACTCACTAGAACCCGATTGACCCCATCTTTGACCTTTAAAAATAGCTGATGTGAGAAGCGAAAGTGTCTTATGATACGAAGAATAATCCCAATACATAATAGTGTTAGATACAGCGTTAGTGTTAAGAGTAATTCCTTCAGATATAAAAATGCATTGCAACCTCTCTGCATTACGCTTTTTTATCATCTAATTTAAATACGCATGATAATACTCTTCCTCCTGAGCATGGTACAGTCATTTCAAGACAATACGAAGGTTTATTGAGCAGTAAGTAGCGGGCTTTTTTTTTTTTTTTATTATTGTTTTCTTTTCTTTTTACGCCCTTGCACTGTCTCTTCTGCTGTAAAAAAAAAAGTACTTCCTATAAGAATGCAAATGCCGAATAACTCTGCATCGCATCTTCTTTATAATCTAATTGAAATATTCAGTGTAATACTTTTCATCCTTAAACATGAAAACAACTTCATAAGAGAATATAGCGTTGTATTGGCAAAATCCCTTCCTCTGGCAATACGAGTAATAACAGTATCCATTGTGTACATCCGCCTGATGCTTTACTTGGAATGTACTCTGTAATGCTACTCTTCTCTCTTAATTAACCTCTCTCTCTCGGCCACCTCTTTTGATTTTTTTTTTTTTTTTTTTTTTTTTTAGGAGCAGCGAGTAGCGGGCTTTTTTTATTGTTGTTTCCTTTTTTTGTGCCCTTGAGCTGTCTCCTTTGTTGTAAAAAAAAAAAAAATAAAGCCATGGAAGACTATCTCATAATATAATGCACTGGTTTATAAATAGAATCACACTCAACCAGAACAACAATGTAATATTCTGCCTTTGTATTACACTTTCAAAATGGATTAGCAACATGCGTCGTAATACCTTTCTCCTCACCAGACTTTATCGACAGGAACCTTGCCCCTAAAACACGAGAATAACGTTACCTCTGTGCTACACCTCCTTGTAATTGACTTGGAATATGCATTGTATTGGTTATCTCCTCACGGTGCTGCGAAAGTCTCTCAAAACGGGCTATAGAATGGAAACTTAGCCTTGTATATGTTGTTGTTTGTGATTTGTCTTTCTTGCCTTAAAAAAACAGCTCAAGGGCAAAAACAAATCAAAACAAGTCAGTTAAGTAAGAGAGCAAGCTATAAAAGGTCAACAAAAGAAAGTAGCAGAAAAAAACTGCTAAAAAAAGGTCCCAACAAAAGATCACAACAAAAGATCGCAACAAAAGAAGATCACACAACTAAAAACACTCTAAAAAAGGTCACAACAAAAGAAAGTCGCAAAAAAGAGGGTCGCAACAAAAGAAGGTCGCAACACTAAAAACACAAAAAAAACGTCACAACGAAATAAGGTCGCAACAAAAGAAGCACTCAAAAAAATAGGTCGCACAAAATAATAGCTCGCAAAAAAGGTCTTAACAGAAAAAGATCACTCAAAAAAAATCCCGCTTCAAAAAGGTCGTAGCAGAAAAGGGTCCCTATATAAAAGGTCAATTGAAAAAAGCTCACTAAGAAAGGTGCAACAAAAATGGTCAGTACAAAAATCGGTCGCAACAAAAAACGCTATAAAAAGGTCACTAAAATAAAACACTACAAAAAAAAGTTACTAAAAATGAAGGTCTCAATAAAAAAAGGTCACAACAAAAAAGGACACAACAAAAGGTCACAACAAAAAAGGTCACAACGAAAAAAGGTCACAACAAAGAAGGTCACAACAAAAAGGGTCACAACAAAAAAAACGTCACAATAAAAAAGGTCACAACAAAAGAAGGTCCCAACAAAAGAACGTGAAAACAAAACGTCACAGCAAAAAAAGAGGTCACTGCAAAAGAAGGCCACAACAAAAAAGGTCACAACAAAAGGTCACAGCAAAAAAGGCCACAACAAAAAAGGTCACAACAAAAAAGGTCACATCAAAAGAAGGTCACAACAAAAAAGGTCACAACAAAAAAAGGTCACAACAAAAGAGGGTCACAACAAAAAAGGCCACAGCAAAAAAGGTCACAACAAAAAAAGGTCACGACAAAAAAGGTCACAACAAAAAAAGGTCACAACAAAAGAAGGTCACAACAAAAAAAGAGGTCACTGCAAAATAAGTCCGCTACAAAAAATAAATGCGGTGTTTTTTAGGTAATTTTTGACAATGCTACCAACGCCCTGACTAACCCACCACCCTACTTCCTATTTCTGTTTTACCTTTGCATATTCATCAAACATTCTCGGCATATATCTACGTACGCATGTCAATTTTCCTATAAACAGTTCTATTACAATATGTCTGGATCTCTCTCTCTCTCTATGTTGGATTTCACACCTCACATGTTTTCAAAATAAATATTTAGTGATATTCGTTTCAAATAAAAGAGAATTCAACATTCCAACACCTGCACACACACACACACACACACACACACACACACACACACACACACACACACACACACACACACACACACACACACACACACACACACACACACACAAAGAACATCATTAAACGTACAGTAAAATATGCCTCTGCGTGTGTGTGTGTGTGTGTGTGTGTGTGTGTGTGTGTGTGTGTTTCTGGTTTATTCATTCCAGTCTTTACTCATCCTTTTTTCCTTCCATCAATTATTCTTATTTCCGACCAGAATGTGTTTTTTTTTTTTTTGTTTGTGTGTGTGTGTTTTTATGAATGACAAAAACGAGATAAGTCAGGAAAACACACACACACACACACACACACACACACACACACACACACACACACACACACACACACACACACACACACACACACACACACACACACACACACACACACATTACATTCACTTCCTGCCAAGTCTCCCTTCTCTTCATCACTTTAATAGCCAGAAGCATAGCGGATATTTTCAGGCCCTTCTATTTCCCCTCTCTCCCTTTTCCCTTCCCTTCCCTTACCCTTCCCTTGTTGTGCTTCATTTCCTTTCCCTGGTTGTATTTAGATTCCTTTTCCCCGTTTTTCCTTCCTTTGTTTATTTTCTTTTTTTTATGTTTTTGTTCCTATCCTTTCTTTGTTTTCATTCATTTTCTTTTTCTTGGTTTTGCGTACATTTATCATTCTTTCTTTTTCTTTTCTTCGTTTCCTTTCCTTTCTTTTCCTTTCTTTTCTTTCAATTCGCCTATTTCTCCTTCTTTCCATTCCTTTCCCTACCTTTCCCTTTAATCGCATTCCCATCCCTTTCCTTCCCAGCACCTACCATTCTTTCCTTCCTATTCTCTCTCTTTCCCCTTTTCATTCCCTTCCAATTCTACCCCTTCCCTTCCCTCCCCTTCCTTTTGTATCCTTTCTTTTCCTTTTCCTTCCCTTTCCTTTCATTCCCTTCCCTTTCTTTCCCAACACTTACCATTCTTTCCTTCCTATTCTCTCTCTTTCCCCTTTTCATTCCCTTCCAATTCTACCTCTTCCCTTGCCTTCCCTTCCTTTCTTATCCTTTCTTTTCCTTTTCCTTCCCTTTCCTTTCATTCCCTTCCCTTTCTTTCCCATTACTTACCATTCTTTCCTTTCTATTATCTTCCTTTCCCCTATTCAATCCCTTCCAATTCTATCTCTTCCCTTCCCTTCCTTTCTTATCCTTTCTTTTCCTTTTCCTTCCCTTTCCTTTCATTCCCTTCCCTTTCTTTCCCACCACTTACCATTCTTTCCTTTCTATTCTCTCTCTTTCCCCTTTTCATTCCCTTCCAATTCTACCTCTTCCCTTGCCTTCCCTTCCTTTCTTATCCTTTCTTTGCCTTTCCCTACCTTTCCCTTTCCTTTCATTCCCTTCCCTTTCTTTCCCACCACTTACCATTCTTTCCTTTCTATTCTCTCTCTTTCCCCTTTTCATTCCCTTCCAATTCTACCTCCTCCCTTGCCTTCCCTTCCTTTCTTATCCTTTCTTTGCCTTTCCCTACCTTTCCCTTTCCTTCATTCCCTTCCCTTTCTTTCCCACCACTTACCATTCTTTCCTTTCTATTCTCTCTCTTTCCCCTTTTCATTCCCTTCCAATTCTACCTCCTCCCTTGCCTTCCCTTCGTTTCTTATCCTTTCTTTGCCTTTCCCTACCTTTCCCTTTCCTTTCATTCCCTTCCCTTTCTTTCCCAACACCTACCATTCTTTCCTTCCTATTCTCTCTCTTTCCCCTTTTCATTCCCTTCCAATTCTACCTCTTCCCTTGCCTTCCCTTCCTTTCTTATCCTTTCTTTTCCTTTTCCTTCCCTTTCCTTTCATTCCCTTCCCTTTCTTTCCCACCACTTACCATTCTTTCCTTTCTATTCTCTCTATTTAACTTTTTCATTAACTTCCAATTCTACCTCCTCCTTGCCTTCCTTCCTTTCTTATCCTTTCTTTGCCTTTCCCTACCTTTCCCTTTCCTTTCATTCCCTTCCCTTTCTTTCCCAACACCTACCATTCTTTCCTTCCTATTCTCTCTCTTTCCCCTTTTCATTCCCTTCCAATTTTACCCCTTCCCTTTCTTATCCTTTCTTTCCCTTTTCCCTCCCTTTCCTTCACTTTTTCTTACCCGTTTCTCACCATTCCAGCGTGTTCCCCTTCTCTCCCCTCCTCTCCCCTCCCCCCCCCCTTCCCCGCCATACTACTACATCACAAATACCTTCCCCTTCCTCAACTCCCCTCCCCAATTAGAGCCATTCTTTTCCCTTCCCCATCTTTATTTGGCTCGCGTCCCTCCCCTTCCTTCCCCTCCCCTCCTCTACCCTACCCTGCCCTTCCCTTGGCTATCTATTCTTGTTCCTTTTGCTTCTCCTCTCTTCGTTGTCTGTTGGTCTATTATCTACACTTTTCTATCTTTCTTTTAGGTTTTTCTCTGTTCCCTTTCCTTCGTTTGCGTATATTTTTTTCTTATTTATTATTTTTCATTTATTTGCTTTCTTCTCCTTTTCTTTCTATTTTCCTTCCTTTACTCTTTCTCGTTCGTTTAATTTTTCGTTGATTTTCTTTTATTTTCTGCTCCTTTTCTGTGCTTTCTTTCCTTTTCTTTCCCTTTTCCTTCTTTTACTCTTTCACCTTCGTTTATTTTTTCTTTTATTTTCCTTTACTTTCCATTGATTTTCTTTTCTCTCTTTTCCTTTTCCTTCTTTCCTGTCCTTTCCTTTCCCCTACACTTCCCTTTTCCTTTATCCTTTCATTTTCACTTTCTACTTTTTCTTTGTTTTCTTCTCCTTTTCTTTCCTTTCCTTTCCTTTTTCATACTCTTCCTCTTCCCTTTCTCTTTCCCTTTCACTTTTATTTCATTTTGTTCTCTGGTTTCCTTTTACTTTTCCCAACTTTCATCTTTTCTTTCTTCTCCTTTCCTTTCCTTTCCTTTGCCTTAACCTTTTTTTCCTTTATTTCCATTTCCTTT
>NC_066538.1:5784925-5844925 GCF_024679095.1 Eriocheir sinensis
ACACTGTATTAATTTCCCTCCTCGCTGGTCATTATCCTACACTTATTTCTGTTTTTATTTGTTAGGGATATTCCTTTTTATTGTTATGTTTGTTAGTGTTGTTGTTGCTTTTAATGTTGTTGAGATTGCTCATAAAAAAAATATATATAGTGTAGGTTTTTTTTCTTTCTTCCTCACGATGTTTCTTGTTTTCTTTTTCTTTATTTCATCTTTCATCAGTTTTCGACTACTCTCTCTCTCTCTCTCTCTCTCTCTCTCTCTCTCTCTCTCTCTCTCTCTCTCTCTCTCTCTCTCTCTCTCTCTCTCTCTCTCTCTCTCTCTCTCTCTCTCTCTCTCTCTCTCTCTCTCTCTCTCTCTCTCTCTCTCTCTCTCATAAACACACTCCCTACATCCATTAAACCTTCGTCATCACCGTTTTCCATTTCCCCTTCAATACATTTCTGCCATCCTCCTCCTCCTCCTCCTCCTCCTCCTCCTCTTCCTCCTCTTCCTCTTCTTCCTCTTCCTCCTCCTTCTCCTCCTCTTCCTCCTGACAGTATTAACGCGTGGCAATTTCTAACTAAGGACAACAATGCATCTCTTTATTTAATCATCTCCTCCTCCTCCTCCTCCCCCTCCTCCTCCTCCTCCTTTATCACCACAAACACCACTATTATTACCTATACACTACACCATTTATCACCACAAACACCACCTCCATCACCTCCACCACCACCTGTTATGCCTCCTCTGCACACCACCACCACCACCATCACCACGATCACCACTACTAACAGCACGTAACTATCCTTCACCACTTGTCATCACCACACCTCACCACCACCACCACCACCACCATCACCACTACTAACAGCACATAACTATCCTTCACCACTTGTCATCACCACACCTCACCACCACCATCACCACCATCACCACTACTAACAGCACATAACTATCCTTCACCACTTGTCATCACCACACCTCACCACCACCATCACCACCATCACCACTACTAACAGCACATAACTATCCTTCACCACTTGTCATCACCACACCTCACCACCACCATCACCACCATCACCACTACTAACAGCACATAACTATCCTTCACCACTTGTCATCACCACACCTCACCACCACCACCACCTCGCCACTCAACTCATTACCTTGCATTCTTCTTTTCCGTCCTCTTTACCTAACCTAACCTAACCTAACCTAACCTAACTTAATCTAACCATACGTAGCCTAGATTATCCTAACCGAACATAAACTGACCTAATCTAATATTACCTAACCTTACCTAACCCAGCTTAACCGTACCGAACTTCATCTAACCTAACCTTACCTAACCTAGCCTAACCATACCTCACATAACCTTACCTCACCAGACCTTACCTAACTTGACTTAGCCTAACCTAACCTAAACCTAACCTAACCAAGCCTAAGCTGACCTGACCTGATCTAACGTAGCCAACTAACCTAACTTAACATAACCTTACCTAACCTCACCTAACCTAACCTTCCCTAACCTAGCCTAACCTTACCTCACATAACCTTACCTCACCAAGCCTTACCTAACCTGACCTACCCTAACCTAACCTAAACCTAGCCTAAGCTGACCTGACCTGATCTAACGTAGCCTAACCACACTCCTTGTTCCTAACCTAACTTAACTTAACCTTACCTAACCCAGCTTAACCTTACCTAACCTCACCTAACCTAACCTTCCCTAACCTAGCCTAATCTTACCTCACATAACCTTACCTCACCAAACCTTACCTAACCTGACCTACCCTAACCTAGCCTAAACCTAGCCTAAGCTGACCTGACCTGATCTAACGTAGCCTAACCACACTCCTTGTTCCTAACCTAACTTAACATAACCTTACCTAACCCAGCTTAACCTTATCTAACCTAGCCTAATATTACCTCACATAACCTTACCTCACCAAACCTTACCTAACCTGACCTACCCTAACCTAACCTAAACCTAGCCTAAGCTGACCTAACCTGACCTGACCTAACCTAGCCTAACCACACTCCTTTTTCTTTCTATTCTCTAAAACATCCTATGCAACACACTTCCTCCTAACTCAACACTTATCATACTAAATATTCCATACCCTTGTCCTACCTAGAAGAAAAGACGAAAAAGAGGAAGAAAATGAAAAAAAAAAAAAGAAGGAAGGAAACTAAACGGAAGAAAAAACGAAATAAATACTAACCCAGCTATTTCACTCTTTTGTTAGACACGCACAATAAATTCTACGGTGGCGTCAGTCCATGTTTCACTGTCTGCTGCCTACAACGATTATCTTGTAAACTCCACGGTGCCGCCAGGCCATATTTTACTGCCTCCTGCTAACAACCTCGACCACATCACCACAACATCATCACTACTATATTATCACCACTCATTAGCACTTCACATCACCACCAGCATTCCAAGTAACATGTATTAATGACTCACCTCCACTTACTTTTATTCATTACCACCTCTGATAGCTGGACCCAACATCACTACCTCATCACCACCAGGTCATCACCACCATCTTTAATCTCTGCACAACTCATCATCAGAATTTCATCACCACCACCTTACCATTCCTAATCACTGAACCACCTATCATTATCATCATCACCTCATCACAATCACCTTTCACTACCAAATTACCCTCCCTAATCACAGCACCATTCATCATCACAACTTCATCACCACCGGCTTGTTAACCAATTCGCAACCACCACTGATCGCTGCACATCTCACTTCATCATCATCACCACTCACCAAGCGTTCAGTACATACAAATCACCAGAGATGGATGTTTGTAGGAAAAAGGCAACACTTCCACCATCATCACCACCACCACCATCACAATCAACACCATCACTCCCCTACAATCATTCGAAACTCTACACCTCTTCGTCAGAATACGACAGCAATGGAGTGAAGGGAATGGGAAGGGAAGGGAAGGGAAGGAAGGGAGGGAGGAAGGGGAGGGAGGAAAGGGAGGGAGAGAAGGGAGGAAAGGAAGGGGAGTGATATGTAAGGTGTCGTGTGATTGTGTGTGTGTGTGTGTGTGTGTGTGTGTGTGTGTGTGTGTGTGTGTGTGTGTGTGTGTGTGTGTGAGTGAGAGTGAGAGAGAGAGAGAGAGAGAGAGAGAGAGAGAGAGAGAGAGAGAGAGAGAGAGAGACATGAAAATTAAAAATAAAGAAAAAAAATAAACAAAAGCTGCGTAGTGAGAGAAAAAATCTGATTGTGTGAGTGTGTGTGTGTGTGTGTGTGTGTGTAAACGAAAGATAAACTAATATATGCAATAACACGTACAAACACACACACACACACACACACACACACACACACACACACACACACACACACACACACACACACACACACACACACACACACCATTAAACACGGATATCATAGCAAATAAAAAGAAACAACCTAAAAATGTATATAAAAAGTTTAGTCATTATACAAACAAAGCACCTGATGAACACACACACACACACACACACACACACACACACACACACACACACACACACACACACACACACACACACACACAACTATAATTACAACAACTATACTACTACTACTAATACTAATACTAATACTAATACTAATACTACGACAATGATAAGAACAATGTAGCAAAAAAAACAGAACAGGTAATATGAGAAATTGAAGAGGAGTTGGTGTTAAAATTTTCTATACTGACTGACTGACTGACAGACTGAATGAATGAATGAATGAATGAATGAATGAATGAATTATAAACTGACTGACTGACTGACTGAATGAATGAATGAATGAATGAATGAATGAATGAATGAATTATAAACTGACTGACTGAATGAATGAATGAATGAATGAATTATAAACTGACTGACTGAATGAATGAATGAATGAATGAATTATAAACTGACTGACTGAATGAATGAATGAATGAATGAATTATAAACTGACTGACTGAATGAATGAATGAATGAATGAATTATAAACTGACTGACTGAATGAATGAATGAATGAATGAATGAATTATAAACTGACTGACTGACTGAATGAATGAATGAATGAATGAATTATAAACTGACTGACTGACTGAATGAATGAATGAATGAATGAATTATAAACTGACTGACTGACTGAATGAATGAATGAATGAATGAATTATAAACTGACTGAATGAATGAATGAATGAATGAATGAATGAATGAATTATAAACTGACTGACTGACTGACTGACTGACTGACTGAATGAATGAATGAATGAATGAATTATAAACTGACTGACTGACTGACTGAATGAATGAATGAATGAATGAATGAATTATAAACTGACTGACTGACTGACTGACTGACTGACTGAATGAATGAATGAATGAATGAATTATAAACTGACTGACTGACTGACTGAATGAATGAATGAATGAATGAATGAATGAATGAATTATAAACTGACTGACTGACTGACTGACTGAATGAATGAATGAATGAATGAATAAATGAATGAATGATAAACTGACTGACTAACTGATGAACTGATTAACTAACTCATATTCGACAAAGCTAACACTACACATATATACAAATGAGAAAGAATAACACACGAAAATACACACAACAAACACGTCTGTCCAATGCTGTCCGTTTTATGTAATCAGTTCATTTGTGATTGCGTAATGAAAACGGTAGATAATTTGATGGAACTCATTATGGATATGAAATTGTAATTATTGTATGGGATAATTATATGTGGACTCATTATTATTTGTTAAGTAATGATTGTAGTCGTTATGGTGGTGGTAGTGGTGGTTGTAAGTAGTGGTAGTGGTTGTAGTAGTAGTAGTAGTAGTAGTAGTAGTAGTGAAGTAACGTTTCAAGACACAAAAAGTACTATTACTATCGTTATTACTATTATTATTGTCATCATCACCATCATCATCATCATCTACCTCCTATTAACTCGGAGAAGCGTGGAAAGTCAGAGAGAGAAATGCAAAAGGAAATGGAAAATAAATGATATACAGGAATGGAGAAAAAAAGATATGAAGAGAGGGAAGGATAAAAGAAGTGAAAGAGAGGAAAAGCCACGAGTATAGAGGGAAGAGGAAGAAAAAAGAAGGGAGAAGAAGGGGAACACGAGGAGGAGAGATTGTAGAGGAAAAAAAAAGAAGGGAGAAGAAGGGGAACACGAGGAGGAGAGATTGTAATACGAAGGGAGAGAAGGGAAAAAAATGGAAGAAATACGAATAAAAAACATAGAAAATAAAAGAGAAAAGAAGGAAAAGGGAAAGTAAGGAAGGAAGGAGAATCGAAGGAGACTAAATCAGAAAATGGATAAGAGGAGAGAGAGAGAGAGAGAGAGAGAGAGAGAGAGAGAGAGAGAGAGAGAGAGAGAGAGAGAGAGAGAGAGAAAATACAATATCCAGGCATAAGTAAGGCAGCAAAGGTTACCGGTGACTTGTAAGGGCGGAGGGCGAAGGGAAGGAAAAGAAACAAAGGAAGAAAGAAAATAACAAGAATAAGATAAAGGAAGTAAATATGAAAGGCGAAAAGAGGTAAGAAAGGAAAACCAGGAACGGGAAAAAAGGAAGCAAGAAAAGTAGAAAGAAAGAAAGATGGAAGGAAATAAAGAAAGAAAGAAAGAAAAAGAAAGAAAGAAAGAAAAGAAAGAAAGAAAGAAAGAGAAAGAAAGAAAGAAAGAAAGAAAGAAAGAAAGGAAGAAAGAAAGAAAGAAAGAAAGAAAGAAAGAAAGAAAGAAAGAAAAAGAAAGGGAGAACGTGAGAAGTGAAAAATCTAGGAGACAGACAAACAGACAGACAAACCAACATACAAACACACACACACACACACACACAAACAGACAGACAAACCAACACACAAACAGACAGACAAACCAACACACAAACACACACACACAAACAGACAGACAAACCAACACACAAACACATACACACAAACAGACAGACAAACAGAAGAAGAAACAGACAGAGACACAAGAAAACAAAAAGCCAAACATACACTCAGCAGACAGACAGACAGACAGACAAACACACACACAGACAAATAGACAGACAGACAGAACACAAATAAAAGAACAAAAAATGGAAGGAAATGAAAAAGAATAAAATGCAAATGACCGATACAGATGGAAAAGGCAGAGAGTAAAGAACCGGAGGGGAGGCGAGAGGAAAAAGAGGAAGGAAGGGAGAAAAAAAACAAGTAAATAATGGATGTATATATAGGGGAGGAGGAGGAGGAGGAGGAGGGGGGGAAGGAGGGAAGAGGAGGAGGAGGAATGTTACGAGCCAAAATGAGAGAGAGAGAGAGAGAGAGAGAGAGAGAGAGAGAGAGAGAGAGAGAACTTAATCACCAAACAATTAATAAAAGAGAAAAAGTATTAATCCAACACAAATTCACTTATCTTCCCTCTATCACCTTCCCTTCCCTTCCCTTCCCTTCCCTTCCCTTTCTCTTCTCTTCCCTTTCCTGTCCTTCCCTTCCCTTCCCTTCCCTTCCCTTTCTCTTCTCTTCCCTTTCCTGTCCTTCCTTTCCCTTCCCTTCCCTTCCTTTCGCTTTCCCTTCTCTTCCCTTCCCTTCCCTTCCCTTCCCTCCCCTTCCCTTTCCTTCCCCTCCCTTCCCTTCCCCTTCTTTCATTTACTCCCACAATTACCTTTTCCCTCGAGGCTTCTTTCCCCTTTCCCTCAATTTTCCCCTCCCCTTCCCCTTCCCTTCCCCTCTAACTCCCCATCTCCTTCCTCCATTCCCTTTCCTTTCCTCTCCTCTGCCCTTCCCTTCCTTTCCCCTCTCTTACCTTATTCCTTTTCCTCTCCGTTTCCTCCCTTTTCCCTTCCATCCCCTTCGCTTTATCGTAGTTTATCTTATTTCTTCCTTTCTCATTTTCCTTCCCCTTCTTTCTTTCCTTTCCTTTCCAGTCCTTTTCTTTTTCCTCTTTTCTTTGTCTCTGTAGTTTCCATTTCTTTCCCCTTTCCCCTCCCAACTTTTATTATCTTTCTCCTCCTTCCATCCTTCCTTCATTTCCCCTTTCCTTTCTCTTATATTCTTCTTATTACTCATTTTTTACTCTCCTTTCTCTCCCATATCCTTTCCCTCTCTTTCCTCCTCCTCCTCCTCCTTTTCCTCTTCCTATCCCCATTTCTCATTCCTTCCTTCCCCTTCCTGTCATAATCTTTTTACTATCCATTTCAAATCTCCTTTCTGTCCTCTATTTAGTTTTCACCTGTTATTCCCTTTTCCCTCTTTCCTTCTCTTCCGCTTCCTCTCCTTATTCTCATTTCTCATTCTTTCCTCTTCCTCTTCTTCCTTCTCCTCCCCCTCCTCCTCCTTTCTTTTCCCCTTCATTTCATTTCCAATTCCTCTCTCCTATCCATTTCAACTCTCCTTTCTCTTCCTTCTAGTTTCCATCTTACATCATTTCCCATTCTCCTCTTTCCTCCTCCTTTCTTTTTCCCTTCATTGCATTTCCAATTTCCCACATTCCTATCCATTTCCACTCTTTCTTTTCCTTCTAGTTTCCATCTTCCATCATTTCCCATTCCCCTCTTTCCTCCCCCTCCTCCTCCTCCTCTTCCATGCGTAATAAAAGAGGGGACAATCTAATCACTCCCCTCCCGTTCGACGTCCAAATAGTCAATCAGCGCCGAATTATTGCCGGTCGAGGCGCCGCGTTGCCGCCCTCACCCACAACAGGTGTGCGGGCGGGCAGGTGGCGGGGTGGCGGCGCGCGGGACACAAACACACCTGGCGGCCTCGTTTTTACCTGCTGATGGATTGCTGCTGTTTCTGCTTTTGTTATTGTTATTGGTATTGGTATTATTGTTTTTGTTATTTTGTTGTTGTTATTGTTGTTGTTGTTGTTGTTGATATTACTTCTACTACGCCTAATATTGCTACTGTTTCTATTGTTACTACTATTGCTACTACTACTACTACTGCTACTACTACTACTACTACTACTACTACTTAGTGATTCTTCTCTTACGTAATAATAAGGCCAATTTTTCCTTAATCAACTTATTGGATTTGACCTCTTCCGGCTTCTTTCCCTTTTTCATCCCTTTCCCCTTTTAACCCCTTTTATTCTTGCCCCTTTCCTTTCCCCCTTTTTCTTGAACTACTTATTTTCCCATCCTTCTTTTTCCCTTTCTTCTTGTCCCTTTCTATTCCCTACACTTTTTTCCTGTTCCAATTCCACTGTTGAAGAAGAAAAAGAAGAAGAAGAAGAAG
Organism: Eriocheir sinensis; assembly: GCF_024679095.1. Classification (NCBI taxonomy): domain Eukaryota; kingdom Metazoa; phylum Arthropoda; class Malacostraca; order Decapoda; family Varunidae; genus Eriocheir; species Eriocheir sinensis. The sequence continues at coordinate 5,793,171 of NC_066538.1, forward strand.
AAGAAAAAGAAGAACACGAACAAGATCAAGAACAAAAATAAAAAGAAGAATGATGATGATAATAATAATAATAATAATAATAATAATAATAATAATAATAATAATAATAATAATAATAATAATAATAATAATAATAATAATAATAATAATAATAATAATAATAACAATAACAATAACAATAACAAAGGTAAAGTCTAATGAGCTATGGGTACACCTGTTGCATCATCGTCCGGCCAGGTAATGGGGAGTAATGGAGGCGTGGGAGTGAAGTGAGTGAGTGAGTGAGTGAGTGAGTGAATCAGCCCAGGTAATGGCCCACACCTGAGGCCGCTTACCTGCTCCGAGTGGCAGGTGTGTAGGTGAGCATAAAGTGGACGGCCCTTCATTGCCCTTCACCTGTCTATCTCCCTTTCCCTTCCTCTTCACTTTCCTTTTCTCCCTTTCTCTTCTTAACTTTATTTTACCTCCCTCACTTTCTCCTTCCTTTCCCACCCTTCTTTACCCTTCATCTTTCCTCTTTGACTTGTTTCCTCTTCTCCCCTTTTCTTCTTAACCTTATTTTACCTTCCTTTCTCTTTCCTTTCCCGCCCTTAATTACCCTTCATCTGTTTATCTCCCTTTCCCTTCCCTCTTCGCCTTCTTTCCTTTTCTCCCTTTTCTTCTTCACTTTATTTTACCTTCCTTTCTCCTTCCTTTCCCGCCCTTAATTACCCTTCATCTGTTTATCTTCCTTTCTCTTTCCTCTTCACTTTGTTTCCTTTTCTCCCTTTTTCTTCTTCCCCTTATTTTACCTTCCTTTCTCCTTCCTTTCCCGCCCTTAATTACCCTTCATCTGTCTATCTTCCTTTCCCTTTCCTCTTCACTTTGTTTCCTTTTCTCCCTTTTTCTTCTTCCTCTTATTTATCTTCTTCTCCTTCCACCATGCTAACCCTTCCATACGCACCCTTTCTCTTGCCTTCACCTATCTACCTCCCCTTTCTCTTTCCCCTTTTATCCTCTCTTCTCCTCCTTCTTCCTTTCACTTTACCTCATCTTTCCCCTCCATTCCTCTTCCTCTCTCCATCCCCACTCGTCATTTCCATTCATCTATCTACCTCTCCTTCCTCTTTATCTCATTTCCTCTTCTTCTTCATCTTACACTCCCTTCCTCCTCCTCCTCCTCTCCTTTTTCACTCACTAGTTCTACCCCTCTTTCATACCTATCCTTTTTTTCCTTCACCTATCTACCTTCCTTTTCTCCTTTCTTCCCCTTTCTTCTAACCACACTTCCTCATCCTCCCCTTTCTCCTTCCACCCTTCTACCCATTCATGCTAATCCTTTTTATCTCCCTTTCTTTCTCCTCTTTAACTGTACCTCCTCTTCCTACACCATTCACCCCTTCTATCAATCCTTCTTCTTTCTTAATACTTCATCCTCGCCTTTCTCCTTCCACCCTTCTACCAATTCATGCTAATCCTTTTTATCCCCCTTCCTTTCTAATCTTTAACTGTACCTATTCTTCCTACACCATTCATCCCTTCTATCAATCCTCCTTCTCTCTTAATACTCCATCCTCCGTCTCCTGCCATCCCTTCCTCGTCCTCCCTCTCTCTCCTTATCTTATCCATCATACCTCCCTCTCTCTGCCTCTCCCTCCCTCCTTCCCTCCCTCTCTGCCTCTCCATCCTTCCCTAACGCACTCGACCGCACGCTCTCTCCTTTCCTTAATACCTCCGCGTCCTCCCTCTCTTCTTCATTTACCTTCCGCTAATCTCATGATGGTCCTCCTCCTCCTCCTCCTCCTCCCTTCCTCCTTCCTCCTTCCTTCCTGCTCTTCCATTTATTTCCTGCTATTTCTGTCCATCACTCTATATATTACGACTTCTGTGGTCTCTTTTTTTTTTTCTTTTTTTGAGAGAGAGAGAGAGAGAGAGAGAGAGAGAGAGAGAGAGAGAGAGAGAGAGATCCTCCTAAAAATTATAGGAATATGAATGATTACTTCTTTTTTTACAAATCTATTATCTTTCAGCAACCTTATTTAACATAGTGAGGAATACATATACAGTCAGCGAAGTAATTTAGTTAAGTGGGGAATGAAGCAATATTTAACACAAAAAAATAGCGAATATGAATAATTGCTTACTTATTTACAAATCAATTATCCTTCAGCAACCTTATTTTACATAGTGATGAATACATATAATTAGCGAAGTAATTTAGTTAGGTGGGGAATGAAGCAATATTCAACACAAGAAAATAGCAAAGTGGAGATCAGAAGTGGAAGATTTTGGCATTATTAACACAAGGAAATTACAAAGTGGAGATAAGAAGTGGAAGGATTTGACATTATTAACACAAGGAAATTATGAAGTGGAGATAAGAAGTGGAAGAATTTGGCATTATTAACACAAGGAAATTACAAAGTGGAGATAAGAAGTGGAAGAATTTGACATTATTAACACAAGGAAATTATAAAGTGGAGATAAGAAGTGGAAGAATTTGGCATTATTAACACAAGGAAATTATAAAGTGGAGATAAGAAGTGGAAGAATTTGACATTATTAACACAAGGAAATGGTAAAGCGGAGATCAGAAGTGGAAGAATTTGACATTATTAACACAAGGAAATTATAAAGTGGAGATAAGAAGTGGAAGAATGTGGCATTATTAACACAAGGAAATTACAAAGTGGAGATCAGAAGTGGAAGAATTTGACATTATTAACACAAGGAAATTATAAAGTGGAGATAAGAAGTGGAAGAATGTGGCATTATTAACACAAGGAAATTACAAAGTGGAGATCAGAAGTGGAAGAATTTGACATTATTAACACAAGGAAATGGTAAAATGGAGATAACAAATAAACAGCAACAGCGATAGCCAGTAAATGGGAAGGTCAAGAGAGGAGAAAATTCAGGCAATATTTAAGACCAGGATACGACAATGTAAAAAAGTCGAGAAGTTAACGGCGACGACAAAATTGATGAAGTCGAAACAAACGGGAAAATCAGGCAACAGCGACAACACGGATACTAACTTTAATAAAAAAAATATATATTAGTAAGTAAAAAATGAATAATGGACATAGATTAAAAGAAAAGGTTAAAGAGACAGTATTTCGTTTTTTTTTTTATACGCTGATGATTTAAAGGGAAATATGTTAATAGCCACTAACGTTTCTTTTATTGGTGATTTTACTATTACCACCACCACCACAACCACTACTACTACTACTACTACTATTACTACTACTACTACTACTACTACTAATAATAATAATAATAATAATAATAATAATAATAATAATAATAATAATAATAATAATAATAATAATAATAATAATAATAATAATAATAATAATAATAATAATAATAATAATAATAATAATAATAATAATAGACCTACAAAACAATAGGGCATTATTTTACTAGATAAAGAAAGACTGACAGAGAGAGAGAGAATTTTGGTGAGACAGAAACGTAATGAGCCTAAAAACTTTGAGCTGAGTTTGGCTCTAGTCATTCTCTCTCTCTCTCTCTCTCCAAACACTAGTGCTTCGATGTCTGCTTGCTGTCAAGTCTACATGTCTGTCTGTATTTGTCCTTCCGTCTGTCTGTCTGTCTGTGTGTGTCTGTCTGTCTTTATTATGTGTGTATGTATGTAAGTATGTGCGTATGAATGTATGTATGCTTTGTGAAAAGGTCAAATTTGCTTGTCAAATTTACCAAACGAGAGAGAGAGAGAGAGAGAGAGAGAGAGAGAGAGAGAGAGAGAGAGCAGAATAACAAGCCCCTCTAAATAAACAGTATAGTGTGCTTGTAGCCTTTTTAATGAGGTTGTGTGTGAAAGTGAAAGTTTATAATGAAGGGCTAAATACAGGTACGAACAGGTGTGGTGATGGTGATGATGATGATGATGATGATGATGATGATGATGATGATGATGATGATGATGATGATAAGTAAACAAATAAATAAGTAAATAGATAAGATATGCAACTAAGAAAATAATTAAGCCCTTCCAAAATATCGTACGCCAATTTCTATATGAAATCTTATTATCATTATTATTATTATTATTATTATTATTATTATTATTATTATTATTATTATTATTATTATTATTATTATTATTATTATTATTATCATCACTATTATTATTATTTTCTTGGGAGACTGGTTATATACGTGTGTGTGTGTGTGCGTGTGTGTGTGTGTGTGTGTGTGTGTGTGGTGTGTGTGTGTGTGTGTGTGTGTGTGTGTGTGTGTGTGTGAATGCATCATTACCGCAGCGATGTATTAAACACGTTAGAGCTTCCAGGCCGCCAGTGGAAGCGATGTGATTGTGTCTGTGTGGGCGGCTGATCGACTGATGGACTGTTTGACTAACCAGCCGCATTGTTGACTGCCTAACCGACTGACTGACTGACTGATTGACAATAACTGACTAAATTGTTGACTGCCTAACCGACTGACTGACTGACTGATTGACAATAACGGACTAAATTGTTGACTGCCTAACCGACTGACTGACTGACTGATCGACAATAACTGACTAAATTGTTGACAGCCTAACCTACTGACTGACTGATGCTCTATTTAACTAAGGAAATCAACTGTTGACTGACTAACTGATTGACTGAGTGATAAATTTCTGGACTAACTGGCAGAAATAACTGACTAAATTGCTGCCTAACTAACCTACTGACTGATATAATATTGGACTAACTGACAAAACTGACTAGTTGACTGACTATAAATTAATGGACTAACAACTGAAAAACCTTGCTAAATTGTTGACTGACTGATAGAGTAATTAACTGACTGGCTGACAGATTATTTGACTGACTGACGGAACTAATGACTGACTGACTGACAAATGAATGGTAGATTAACAAGCTGACAAATGGGAAACTGACTGACTGACTGACTGACTGACTGACTGGTTAACTCGCAAACAAACTGACGCTTTCATTCTCATAACTATCTCATTGACTGACTCCCTGACAGACAAACAAACACACACATACACACATACACACAGAGAACCTAGCAATTAGCGTCTGAATGAATGACGTCACACCAAAACAAAACAACAATATCAGGACACAATACAACGTGAACAATACCTGTCTCTTACACCTGCTAATGACCCTGGCAAACACCTGGCCCTTTCTCGGTCAACACAGGTAAGGGCAGGTAAGCTTCTCCCTCTAAATTACCTGCAATATTGATGAAGTGTGTCCGTGTGTGTGTGTGTGTGTGTGTGTGTAGGTGTTTTTTTCGTTGTTCTTTATGAATGTTTGTTTGTTTGTATGTGTGTTTTTGTATATCTATTTGTGTGTCCCTTTGTGTGTTTCTCTGTGTGTCTGTCTGTCTGTATGTATGTATAAATGAACATGTATATCAATCTCTCTCTCTCTCTCTCTCTCTCTAACACACACTAAGACCCTTAACAAACCCTTCCATGAATAAGCGAGATGTAAACACACACACACACACACACACACACACACACACACACACACACACACACTGACCAGTCTCGCCTCGTCTGACACCTCGACCATTAAGGAAGGAGGAGACATGGAGGACAAATTGACGGTAGTGTTGACAGGAGGAGGAGGAGGAGGAGGAGGAGGAGGAGGAGGAGGAGGAGAGATGCAAGGATGAACTGGACAAGATGGACAAGTTATAGACAGGGAAAATTAGGAGAGGAGAGGGTAGAGGAAGAGGAAGAAGAAGAGGAGGAGGAGGAGGAGGAGGAGGAGGCGGAGGAGGAGGAAGAGAAGGTTAGGAACATGATGAGAGAGAGAGAGAGAGAGAGAGAGAGAGAGAGAGAGAGAGAGAGAGAGAGAGAGAGAGAGAGAGAGAGAGAGAGAGAGAGAGAGAGAGAGAGAGAGAGAGAGAGAGAGAGAGAGAGAGAGAGAGAGAGAGAGAGAGAGGAGAGTGCCCAGAATAAGTTTATTTTACATTTTCTTTCTCTGATGAATATTTCTCTCGGCATTTCTTGTTCTTTATGGAAAAGTTTGATGGATTTTCTTTATTGTTGTTGTTGTTGTTTACGTTGACTATAGCGCCGGTAGACTCTCTTGGTGATGTCTTTAGGTCGGCCCCAGCCCGTTATGGCGCAGGCAAGTGTCACGATACGCACATTTTGTCACATTTCATATTTCCTCACATTTTCTTCTACAATACATTTTTTTTTTTGGTAGTTTCTCTCACCGATATTTCTTGTGTTTGTATTCCAGCACCAACAAGAGAACAGATGCACCAAGCTACCCAATACCAAAACCACCAAATTATTTCCGCAAAGTTTATAGTGGCGCCATCTTGTTTGGTTCATGCTGCCCCCTGGAGCTATTTTTTTATCCTCATTTATAGAGCTAATCCGGGTCCAGGCATGTGGGTATCTCTCTCTCTCTCTCTCTCTCTCTCGGCGATTATTGAATATTGACTTCCTCCTCCTCCTCGTCTTCCTCTTCCTCTACCCTCTCCTATTCTAATCTTCCCTGTCTATAACGTGTCCATCTTGCTCAGTTCATCCTTGCATCTCTCTCCTCCTCCTCCTCTTCTTCCTCTTCCTCTACCCTCTTCTCTCCTAATCTTCCCTGTCTATAACTTGTTCATCTTGTCCAGTTCATCCTTGCATCTCCTCCTCCTCCTCCTCCTCCTCCTCCTCTTCCTCTACCCTCTCCTCTCCTTCTAATCTTCCCTGTCTATAACTTGTCCATCTTATCCAGTTCATCTCTTGTAGCGGCGGGCAGGACTCGAACCCGTGTCTTGTAGGACACCGCGCTCGTACGATGACCACTCAGCCACCGCCTCATGCTCTTTAGACTATCCTTTGTATCGCATTTTTTTCAGGCTTTCTTTGCCCTTGGAGGAATGGAGATTACTGAATGAAGGGAATGGAAGGGAATGATGTGAAAGGGTGAGAGCATGGAAAGTAGATGTGAGGGAAGAGGAATAAGAAGATGAATGAAGGGAATGGAAGGGAATGAAAAGAAATGAAAGAGAGAGAGAAGAGAGAGAGGACTGAGAAGATGAATGAAGGGAATGGAAGGGAATGAAATGAAAGAGAGAGAGAAGAGAGAGAGGAATGAGAAGAGGAATGAAGGGAATGGAAGGGAATGAAAAGAAATGAAAGAGAGAGAAGAGAGAGAGGAATGAGAAGAGGAATGAAGGGAATGGAAGGGAATGAAAAGAAATGAAAGAGAGAGAAGAGAGAGAGGAATGAGAAGAGGAATGAAGGGAATGGAAGGGAATGAAAAGAAATGAGAGAGGAAGAAGAGAGAGAGAGGAATGAGATGAATGAAGGGAATGAAGGGAATGAAATGAAAGGGTGAGAGCATGGAAAGTAGATGTGAGGGAAGAGGACCGAGAAGATGAATGAAGGGAATGAAGGGAATGAAAAGAAATGAAAGAGAGAGAGAAGAGAGAGAGGAATGAGAAGAGGAATGAAGGGAATGGAAGGGAATGAAAAGAAAGAGTGAGAACATGGAAAGTAGATGTGAGGGAAGAGGACTGAGAAGATGAATGAAGGGAATGAAGGAAATGAAAAGAAATGAAAGAGAGAGAGAAGAGAGAGAGGAATGAGAAGAGGAATGAAGGGAATGATGGGAATGAAATGAAAGGGTGAGAGCATGGAAAGTAGATATGAGGGAAGAGGACCGAGAAGATGAATGAAGGGAATGAAGGGAATGAAAAGAAATGGAAGAGAGAGAGAAGAGAGAGAGGAATGAGAAGAGGAATGAAGGGAATGGAAGGGAATGAAAAGAAAGGGTGAGAGCATGGAAAGTAGATGTGAGGGAAGAGGAATGAGAAGATGAATGAAGGGAATGAAGGAGTGAAGGGAGATGAAATAAATGAGATTAACACCAAGGTATTAGCTGCGAGGTGAGGGGAGGAGTAAGTAGTAAGGAGAGGAAGGCGTGAGGGGATCTAAGATGTGAGATTAAGATAAAGATGCGAGGGGAGAGACAAGAGGAGAGAAGAGAGATAGGCAGCGGTTCTCAAACTTTTCAGGCCACGCACAACCTCCCAGGCTGTGACCGAGTCCACGAACCCCACTAAGATTCGAGCAGTACTAAGGTCCCGTTGATTTCCTGAAATTTTCTCCATTTTTTACGAATTTCAAAACTGAACGAAAATGTACTTGGAGGGTGGATGCATGTGCTCATAGTCTGGGTAAGTTTCAAACAAAGAACAGACAACTCCGCTGAAGCGTACAGCATACGTTAGTTTAAAACAATGGCAGTCAATGATGTGTTTGAAATTTTAATGAAACAAAATCCGCCATTACATTATTTTTCTCCTTGCGCACCCCGAGTGATCAGCTCACGCATCCCCAGGGGTACGCGCACCACACTTTGGGAACCGCTGAGATAGAGGATGAGCCATAAAGTGCCACAGTAGATGAGAGGAAGAATGGGGAGAGGAGAGGTATGAACAGGGCAAAGAAGGGTGGATAAAGAGGGGAAAGGTAAGAGGGGAAAGGTGCGATAAAGACAGTTAACTAAGATATAAGATAAGTATAGATTGGAGGTGAAATGTGGGGTGGAGAAGATAGGATGGAGGGGTGAGGGAAGAGGGGGGGATAAAGGGGATAAAGGGGAAGAATGAAAGAGTGAGGGAGGAGACGGGAGATGAAGGGAGAGAGGAAATGAACGAAATAAAAACGGAAGGGATTGAATGAAGAGGTGAATGGAAGAGAGTAGAGCAGAAGGAAAGGGAAGAGAAAATGGAGATATATTAATGAAAGGGAATAGAATGGAGGGGTGAGGGAAAGGAAAGTAAATGTGAGGGATGGGGAAAGATGGATGAAAGAAAGGAATGGAAGGGAATGAATGAAGGAGTGAAGGAAAAAGGTGAAAAGTGAGGAAAGGGGAAAGAGAATGTGATGGAATGAAGAGATGAGGGAGAGAAAAAATAGAGGTGAGAGAAATGAAGGGAATGGACTGAGATGGAGAGAAGGGGAAAGGGAAAGAGGGTAGAGGAGAAGGATGGGAAAGGGAAAGAAGATATATGGAGGATCGAGAAGGGAAAGGAAGGGAAAGCAAGGGACGGGAAGGAAAAGGAAGAGAAAGGAAGGAAAGGAAAGGGAATGGAATGAGATGGACAGAAGAGGAAAGGGAAAGAGGGTAGAGGAAAAAGAAGGGAAGGGAAAAGAAGCTAAATGAAGGAAGGGAAGGGAAAGGAAGGGAAAGCAAGGGACAGGAAGGAAAAGGAAGAGAAGGGAAGGAAATGGAAGGGAATGGAATGAGATGAACAGAAGGGGAAAGGGAAAGAGGGTGGAGAAGAAGGAAGGGAAAGGGAAAGAAGATAAATGAAAGAAGGGAAGGGAAAGGAAGGGAAGGGAAGGGACGGGAAGGAAAACAAAGAGAAGGGAAGGGAAGGGAAAGACGGGAAGGAAAAGAAAAAGAAGGGAAGGGAAGGGAAGGAAAAGAAAAAGAAGGGAAAGGAAGGGAAGGCACGGGAAGGAAAAGGAAGAGAAGGGAAGGGAAGGGATGGGAAGGAAAAGAAAGAGAAGGGAAGGGAAGGGATGGGAAGGAAAAGAAAGAGAAGGGAAAGAAAGAGAAGGGGATGGAATGAAATGAAACGATGACCACATGAAAAGTAGACATGAGGGAAGAGAAATGAAAAGACGAATAAAGGGAATGAATTAAAATGGAACGAAGGAATGAAGGAATGAAGGAAACAGGCAAGAGATGAGATAAATGAGATTAGCAACAGGGTATTAACAGCAGAGTGAGAGGAATGGAGAAAGGGGAGGGGGAAGATAGGGGTAAGGGGAGGTAGAGGAAGGGAGAGGAGGAAGGGAGGGAGGGAAGGGGGGGAGGAGGAAGAGGAAGAAATAGTCTGTAATGTGATCGAGTAATTGAAATTTCATGGGAGACCAGAACGTGAAATTGTGGTTGACTGCTTTGTGGAATGGGAGGAGGAGGAGGAGGAGGAGGAGGAATGAAGGATAGCTTATGTTGGTTGAAGGAAGAGAATAGGGAGAGAAGAGAAAGGGAAGAGAAGGAAGAGGAAGAGGAGAAGGAGGAGGAGGAGGAGGAGGAGGAGGAGGAGGAGGAGGAGGAATGAAGGATAGTTTATGTAGGTTGAAGGAAGAGAATAGGGAGAGAAGAGGAAGGGAAGAGGACGAGGAGGAGGAGGAGGAGGAGGAGGTGGTAGAGGAAGAGGAATGAAGGATAGTTTATATTAGTTGAAGGAAGAGAATAGGGAGAGAAGAGGAAGGCAAAAGGAAGAAGAGGAAGAGGAGGGGGAGGAAGAGGAGGAGGAGGAGGAGGAGGAGGAGGAGGTGGTGGTAGAGGAAGAGGAATGGAGGATAGTTTATATTGGTTGAAGGAAGAGAATAGGGAGAGAAGAGGCAAAAGGAAGAGGAAGAGGAGAGAGAGAGAGAGAGAGAGAGAGAGAGAGAGAGAGAGAGAGAGAGAGAGAGAGAGAGAGAGAGAGAGAGAGAGAGAGAGAGAGAGAGAGAGAGAGAGAGAGAGAGAGAATATAAAGAAGTGTGTGTGTGTGTGTGTGTGTGTGTGTGTGTGTGTGTGTGTGTGTGTGTGTGTGTGTGTGTGTGTGTGTGTGTGTGTGTGTGTGTGTGTGTGTGTGTGAGATAAGAGGTCAGGAGCGTGATACAGAGGACAGGGCTCATAACAACCAATCATAAAACGACTCAGCCATGACGTCATCGAGGCCCACTCCTCCCGCGGACCAATCAGAACGCTCCATCTTCCCCGGGGCGACCAATAGGAACGAAGGACAGTGTGACGTCACGATCTTTTGCTTCGCTGTGATTGGCTGAATAGGAAAGCGTTGTAATCCCAGAGTAAATAGATGCAAGACTGTGTTTGAGAGAGAGAGAGAGAGAGAGAGAGAGAGAGAGAGAGAGAGAGAGAGAGAGAGAGAGAGAGAGAGAGAGAGAGAGAGAGAGAGAGAGAGAGAGAGAGAGAGAGAGAGAGAGAGAGAGAGAGAGAGAGAGTAGGCAGTTCATGTTCAGGACACGTTCACTTCCTGTTTTATTATTCGCCAACTTTCTTCTTTCTTCTTTGTGGGTTTTTTCTTTTTCTTCCTTTATTAGTTTTTCTTGGTTGTGTTTTTTTTTTCCTTTATGTTTGTTTGTTTGTGATATTCCTATTTGTTTGTATATCTTTATTCTCCTTCGTAGTCCTTTCTTCTTCTTTTTTTCATTTTTCTTTTTTTCATTTTTTTACTTTTTCTTCATTTCTTTCGACTTTTCTTTTCTTCTTTCTATTCCTTTGTCTTTCTTCTTGAATTTGCTTCCTTTACATCTATTCATTTCCATCTCATTTTCCTCTGTCATCTCTTTCTTTACACACACACACACACAAACACACACTCACACAACCCGTCCCCCCCCCCCCTAACACACACACACAAACACACACACACAATCATGGTTTCCGAATTACAAATTTTACTTGGAATTCTCTCTTTACTTCGTGTGTATATCAAATCATTTTCTATCTATCTACATCAAGCACCCAAACCTATCATCTGAGCACCCATTATCATCACGAACATAAGGAACCACTATATAAACACCTATCATTTATTAACAAAGCCACAGCACCATCTTCACCATCATTCACCAAAAGCCAAGCCAGCACTCACAATCTCTCCCCTCCTCGCCGTTCCCTAGAGATCGGGTCCAACACCATCAGTATGCTAGACCCTATTTCCCACGAGCGTTCTTTCCACCACTTGTACGGGCTAATGGCAACATCCGACATATTTCTTTCTCTCTGGTGATGATGGTATGGCGTAAATAGGCCTAGAGGGTAATTGAAAGTGATGGATGTGGAATGTAACGAGCTAAAAGAATGTGAGTAAAAATTAATGGTGGTTTTTGAGTTAGGTGATGGATGATTTGAGTGAAGATTGAATATAAAACTAAAATACGAAAGATACGCAGAAGTAGAAACAGTAAATAGGCTTAAAAAGGTAACTGAAACTGGTCTATGTGGATTGTAACGAAGGCAAAAAATACGTGATTAAAACCTGTTAATGTTGGTTTTGGGTTGAAATCCTTTGAAAATAACACTTTGCTTGGCTTATATTTATAGATACAAAACATATTATATTTCTTAGTTGATTAAAAGCAGTAGAGGTAGCACTGTAAGGAAGAAAGGGAGGAAAAATGGAAAAAGGGAAGTAAGGAAAGAAGGAAGAAAGGAAGGAAGTAAGGAAGGAAGGAAAGAAAGAAGAATGGAAGGAAAAAAGGAAGAAAGAAAGGGAGGAAGGAAAGAAGAAGGGAAAGAAAGAAGGGAAGAAGAAAAAAGAGTAAAAGGGAGATAAAGGGAGATAAACAGAGGAAGATTAAAGTCAGCTTGAATATAAGAGAGACAGTATACAGAAAAATTAAATAAAAAAGAATTAATAAACAAAAAGAAAGCGAATTTAAGAAGAAAAAGGCGAAGATGATGAGTTTGAAAGTAAAAGAAAGATCACACATGAAAATGAGACTCGAAAAAATAGGAGTATAAAGAGAAGACAAATTTTAAAGAAGAAAAGATAAAGAAGAAAATGAGCTTGAATACAGAGGCAAGATTACAACAGAAGATTAAATACAAAAGAATACAAGTCTAAAAGAAATGAAAAAACTTAAGAAGACAGACAAAACAAACAGGAATAAAAGAATAAAAGAAGAAATTTTAAGAGGACAAGGATTTTTTTTTTTTTTTTTTTTTTTTTTTTACATGAAAGGAAGCAGCTCAAGGACATAAAAAAGTGTAGAAAACAGCCCGCTAAATCCTGCTCCAATATAAGATAAAAGTAGAGAATGCCCAAAGGAGAGGTCAATTTTGGTACTCTCCTCTTGAAAATGTACCACTAATCCAACCACTACTAACACTACAAGGCATTTATTTATATCTACAAAGGCTACTATATTTTTGAGTTGGTAATACTTCCAGCACTAAATTCAAACCCAACCCAACCCAACTAATCACTGCAAATATACCTGCCTAGCCTTTTCATATCTGCAAGGACTCCTACATTTTTGAGCTGGTAATACTTCCAGCACTAAATTCAAACCCAACCCAACCCAACTAATCACTGCAAATATACCTGCCTAGCCTTTTCATATCTGCAAGGACTCCTACATTTTTGAGTTGGTAATACTTCCAGCACTAAATTTGAACCCAATCCAACCCATCCAATCACTACAAATATAACTACCCAGCCTTTCCATATCTGCAAGGACTCCTACATTTTTGAGTTGGTAATACTTCCAGCACTAAATTCAAACCCAACCCAACCCAACCAATCACTACAAATATAACTACCCAGCCTTTTCATATCAGCAAGGACTCCTACATTTTTGAGTTGGTAATACTTCCAGCACTAAATTCAAACCCAATCCAACCCATCCAATCACTACAAATATAACTACCCAGCCTTTCCATATCTGCAAGGACTACTATATTTTTGAGTTGGTAATACTTCCAGCACTAAATTCAAACCCAACCCAACCCAACCAATCACCACAAACATAACTACCCAGCCTTTCAATATCTGCAAGGACTACTATATTTTTGAGTTGGTAATACTTCCAGCACTAAATTCAAACCCAACCCAACCCAACCAATCACTACAAATATACCTGCCTAGCCTTTTCATATCTGCAAGGACTCCTACATTTTTGAGTTGGTAATACTTCCAGCACTAAATTTGAACCCAACCCAACCCAACCAATCACCACAAATGTAACTACCCAGCCTTTCCATATCTGCAAGGACTACTATATTTTTGAGTTGGTAATACTTCTGACAGCAAATTCATGACCAACCCAATCAACCAAATCTCTGAAAATAACACTCTGCTTGGCTTATTCTTATAGCTACCAAGGCTATTATGTTTCCTAGTTCATTATAATAGCAGTAGAGTTGGCACTGCAAGAAAGGAAGGGAGGAAATAAGGAAAAAAGGAACAAAGAGAGGAAGGGAGGAAAGAAGGGAAGAAGGAAAAAAGAGTAAGAGGGAGATAAAGACACGGAGATAAAGGGAGATAAAGAGAGGAAGATTAAGAGTGGAAGGTAAGCGAGATACAACACTGCAAGGTTTTTATTTATATTTGCAAAACCTACGAAATATCTGAGCTGGCAATAATTCCAGCAGTAAATTTAGCACCGACCCAACCTCTAGAAACAACAATGATGACCTGACCTAACCTAACCTCTTCCTAACCTAACCTAACCTAACCTAACCTAACCTCTTTCTAACCTAACCTAACCTAACCTAACCTAACCTAACCTAACCTAACCTAACCTAACCTAACCTAACCTTTTTTATATCTCCAACGTCTCCTATATCTTTGAGTTAGTGATGATTCTGACAGTAAATTCAGCAGCATCCTAACCTCTTCTAACCTCTTCCTAACCTAACCTAACCTAGCCTAACCTCTACTAACCTCTTCCTAACCTAACCGAACCTAACCTAATCTAACCTCAACTAACCTCTTCCTAACCTAACCTAACCTAACCTAACCTAACCTCAACTAACCTCTTCCTAACCTAACCTAACCTAACCTAACCTAACCTCAACTAACCTCTTCCTAACCTAACCTAACCTAACCTAACCTAACCTCTACTAACCTCTTCCTAACCTAACCTAACCTAACCTCTACTAACCTCTTCCTAACCTAATCTAACCTAACCTAACCTCTTCCTAACCTAACCTAACCTAACCTCTTCTAACCTCTTCCTAACCAAACCTAACCTAACCTACCCTAACCTAACCTAACCAACCTAACCTCTTTTAACCTCTTCCTAACCTAACCTAACCTAACCTAACCTAACCTAACCTCTTCTAAACTCTTCCTAACCTAACCAGCCTAACCTAACCTAACCAACCTAACCTGACCTAACCTAACCTAACCTAACCTAACCTAACCTAACCTGCCCATCTTTATATCTACAAAGTCTCCTATTTTTTTTAGTTATTGATGATTCTGGCAGTAAATTTAGCATCAACATAACTAACACAATCGCTTCTAATATAAATCTGCTAAGCCTATTCCTCTCTCCAAGGCCTTCTATCTCCTCCTTTGGCCTACAGTGCTCCAAAACCGGCAACAATAACAGGTAATTTTATGTTTTATTAGTTTACCTGCGCGCCACTTGTCCACCTCTCCACCTACCTGATCAGTGTGTGTGTATGTGTGTGTGTGTGTGTGTGTGTGTGTGTGTGTGTGTGTGTGTGATTAATTTGCTAGTTCGACCACAGCTGAGTTTGAGAGGAAGGGAGGAAGGGAGGAAGGGATGAAAGGAAGGAAGAAAGGAAGGAGGGACGAAGGGAAGGAAAGAAGGAAGGAAGGAAGGAAGGAGGAAAAGAAGGAGAGTAAGACGGAAAGAGAGGGGGACAGAGGAAGGTAAGAGGAGATAAAAAAAAGGGAGATAAAAGTGAGAGATAAAAAAGGGGGAATAAAAATGAAGTTGGGGAGGAAAGAAATGAAGAGAAAGCGAAAAAGAGAAGAAAGAAGAAGAAGAGAAGCAGGAGAGAAAAACTAAAGGAGAGAAAGAAAAAAGTAAGAGAGATAAAGGAGATGAATAAAGAAAAGAGGAGATATAATTAAAGGGAGGAGAAAAAAGAGGAATTAATAAAGTGAAATAAAGATGGAGGAAGGGAGGAAGGAAGGGAGGAGATGGAGGTAAAGGATAGGGAGAAAGGGAGGGAAACGGAGGAAGGAATGGAGGAAAAAAAAGGGGAAGGGAGAATAGGGAGACACGACTCACTTCCAGCTCCCCCCCCCCTCTCTCTCTCTCTCTCTCTCTCTCTCTCTCTCTCTCTCTCTCTCTCTCTCTCTCTCTGACCTCCCTCACCCCCTTTATGCTCTCCTCCATCACTACCTCCCCGCTCCCCCCCTCCCCCCTCCCCCCCCTCCCCTTCCCCCCTCCCCCCCTTTGATTAATTGGGCTTCCGGCCGACTGGATGACAAACTGGATGACTAGACTGGCCGTTGCTCTCTCTCTCTCTCTCTCTCTCTCTCTCTCTCTCTCTCTCTCTCTCTCTCTCTCTCTCTCTCTCTCTCTTTATCTATCTATCTTTGTATGTTCTCCTGTAACCAGTAATAATAATTGTGGTGATGGTGGTGATGGTGGTGGTGGTGATGGTGATAGTGGTGGAGATGGTGGTGGTGGTGATGGTGATGATGGTGGTGATGGTGATGGTGGTTGAGGTGATGGTGATGGTGATGGTGATGATGGTGGTGGTGGTGACAGTGGTGGTGGTGGTGATAGTGGTGATGGTGGTGGTGGTGATGGTGATGATAGTGATGATGGTGGTGGTGGTGATAGTGGTGATGGTGGTGATGATAGTGGTGGTGATGGTGATGATGGTGGTCGTGGTGATAGTGGTGGTGACGGTGGTGGTGATGATGGTGATGGTGGTGGTCGTGGTGATAATGGTGGTGATGGTGGTGATGGTGATGATGGTGACGATGGTGGTCGTGGTGATAGTGGTGGTGATGGTGGTGATGGTGATGGTGGTGGTGGTGATGATGATGGTGATGATGGTGGTGATGGTGGTGGTGATGGTGGTGATGGTGATGGTGGTGGTGGTGGTGATGGTGATGATGATGGTGGTGGTGGTGGTGGCTGGTTAATTAGCCCACACACCAAAAAAAAAAAACATACAAAAAATAAGAAATAAAAAACAAATACAAAAATCACACCCATGAAAAATATATATACAGCAAAACAAAAAAAAACTGATTAAAACTCCGGCGTATAAATAATGTGCCCAAAAAATGTTACCCGAAAAAGCCATAAATAAATTAATGGAAAATGAAGAAGCGGAGTTTGTAAGTTTGGGGTGGTGGAGGAGGAGGAGGAGGAAGAGGAGGAGGAGGAGGAGGAATAAGATGAAAAAAGGAAAAAAGAGGAGGAAGAAGAAAAAAAAAAAAAAGGAAAAAGAAAAAAGAAAAAGAAAACAAGAGAAGAAAATAAAAAAACGTGAAGAAAAAAAAATAAGAAGAGGAAGAATATAAATAAAGATGATGAAGAAGATGAAGAAAAAGAAAAATGAAGATAATGGATAAAAGGACATAAGAAAAGAAAATAATAATAATAAACATCACCCAACAACAACAACAACAACAACAACAACGACAAGCTCCCATTATTCACCCCAAACTGGTCTAAGTCCCTCGTGGTGGTTGTGGTTGACTCGATAGTGGGGTTGACTTATGACTCTCTCTCTCTCTCTCTCTCTCTCTCTCTCTGTTCCTTTTTTTTTCCCTCTCCCCTTTTCTTTTTTTCTCTCTCTCCTCGTCACTTCCCCTCTCTCTCTCTTCCCCTTTCTCTCTTGTCATCTCTCTTCCAATTCCCTTTCCTTTCCCTCTCTCTTCACTTCTCTCTTCTTTCCTTACTCTTTTCTCCTCCTCCTTCTCCTCCCTCCTCTTTCCCTCTCTCATATTTCCTCTCTCACTCTCCATTCTCCCTCCTCTTCCCCTCCTCTCCCATCCCCCTTCTCACTCCCCTCACTCTCTCTCTCTACCCAGTCTCCCCTTCCTTCCTCCCCATCATTTTATCACTCTCCCCCTCCCTCTCTCCCCCCTCCCCCTATTACCTGGCCTCACCTGCAATCAACAAAGCACTGAGTCATGAGTCAACACCTGATTCTTACCTGTAAATATTTAATCTGGGTCAAGAGTCACTGGCGGGATTCAAACCTTGGCCTATTTCTATCTGTCTGTCTGTCTGTCTCTCTCTCTCTCTCTCTCTCTCTCTCTCTCTCTCTCTCAGATTTTTTTTCTTTTTCTCTCTCCTTCCTCAGTGATGCCTCTTCCTCCATCCTCCTCAACAGACTCAACAGATTATATGACTGGGCGGATAAATGGCAGATGGAGTTCAATGTAGGGAAGTGCAGTATTCTGAGTGTAGGTAGGAACAACCCCTCACATAACTATTGCTTAAATGACACTCTCATAAGTAGGTCTGGGTGCGAGAGGGATTTAGGGGTCTTAGTGAACTCTGATCTCCGTCCAAGGGCACAATGCATTCAAGCTAGAAATCGAGCTAATAGGGTACTGGGATTTATTTCAAGGAGCGTAAGCAACAGAAGCCCCGAAGTCTTCCTCAAACTATACTTAGCATTAGTTAGACCTCATCTTGACTATGCGGTTCAGTTCTGGTCACCCTACTATAGAATGGATATCAAAATGTTAGAATCGGTGCAGAGGAGGATGACTAAGATGATTCAGGGGTTGAGAAACTTGCCATACGAGGAAAGACTCAAACAGTTAAACTTGCATTCTAGAAAGGCGAAGGGTGTGGAGACATGATCGAGGTTTATAAATGGATGAAGGGCTTTAATAAGGGAGACATTCATAAGGTTTTGTTGGTAAGAGAACCGGGTAGGACACGAAGTAACGGGTTTAAACTGGATAAATTCAGATTCAACAGGGACATAGGCAAAAATTGGTTTACTAACAGGGTGGTGGATGAGTGGAATAGGCTTAGCAGTCATGTGGTGAGTGCCAATACAATTGTCACATTCAAAAATAGACTAGATAAATTCATGGACAGCGATATTAGGTGGGGTTAGATACACGGGAGCTTAGGGTCAAAGGAGCTGCCTCGTACAGGCCTACCGGCCTCTTGCAGACTCCTGCGTTCTTATGTTCTTATGTTCTTATGTTCCTCCCTGCCTCCCTCTCCTCCTTCCCTCCATCCCTTCCTCTCCTCCTCCATTCCCTCTTTTCTCTCTCCTCATTATCCCTTCCTCCAGCTCTTCTTCCTCCTCCTTTTCCTCCTCCTCCTCCTCCTCCGCCGCCTTTACCTTCCTTCCCTTCTTCCACTTTCTTTCCTTTCTTTCTTCCTTTCTATCTAGCAATCTCACACTACCAACTATTCCTCCTCCTCCTCCTCCTCCTCCTCCTCCTCCTCCTCCTCCTCCTCTTCACTTGCCGCATTCTTCCCACATTCCCCACAAACAACAACGACAAGAAGAAAAAATAAACAAAAAATAAATAAATAAAACGAAATTGACGGAGAGAGGAGGAGGGAAGGAGAGGAAGGGAAGGAGGAGGGAAGGAGAGGAAGGGAAGGAGGAGGGAAGGGAGGAAAGAGAAAAAAGAGAAAGGAGGAGGCACCAACAACGATCACTGTCAAGGAGGAGGAGGAGGAAGAGGAGGAGGAGGAGGAGGAGGAAAACACAATGAGGAGTGCAGGTAAAGGAGGAAGAGAAGATCACGCGAGAAACACGGATCAAGGAAGAGGAGGAGGAGGAGGAGGAGAGAGGAGAGAGGAGAGAGGAATTAGGAGAAAAACAGGAGAAAAGAAAGAAGAAAAAGAAGACAGAAGAAAAAGACAAATTGACAAAAAAATAAGAAAAAACCAAACGAGAAAGGCGGTGAAGAAAGGAAGCAAGGACTGATGAAGGATTTGAGGAGGAGGAGGAGGAGGAGGACTAAATAGAAGCTCTCTCGTGGCATTTAATTTTCCTCCCTCCTTCGCCTGACGCAGAGGAGGAAAAGGAAAAGGAGGAGAAGGAAGAGGAGGAGGAGAAGAAGGAAGAACACAAAGGAACATAAAGTAAGAACAAATAACAGCAGACCTGCTGGTTCTTACGAGGCTGTTTGTGACAAGCTACACTAACTATCTAATCAAAGGTGGAAGATGAAGGACAGCAAAGGCGAAGGAAGGTAAAGGAGGAGGTAAGGTAAAGGTTAAAAGTAAGGTAGAGAAACACATAGATTGGAGGGTCTAGAAGAGGAGGAGAAGGAGGAGGAGGAGGAGGAAGAGGAGGAGGAAGACTGGAAGAGGAACACAAAGAAAGAACAAACGACAGCAGACCTGATGGTCCCTACGAGGCTGTTTGTGACAAGCTACACTAACTATCTAATCAAAGGTGGAAGATGAAGGACAGCAAAGCCGAAGGCTCCCCCCACCCCACCCCATCCCTCCAGCCAAAGCTGGCAGGAAAGGAAAAAGAACAATGCAGCATGGAAAAACTGCATGGAAATTATGTAGGAAAGAGGAAAGAACTACCATTACTGCTACCACTAACCAGGCGATAAAAGCGGACAAGGACACCAATATTCGAAAGAACTTAACGTTATTACGACAATGAGTAATATCTTAGTTGCTGGTTGGATTCAAAATACTTGTCTAATCTATTCTTGAAGGCCGTAACTGTTGTACTATCAACGACATCACAGGGTAGAGAATTTCAAACATTAACGACTCGATTGAAGAAGAAGTGTTTAGCTTCGTGCGACGAGAATCTTTTACCACTTATCTTAAAATTGTGATTTCTTCTTGTTCTATTTGATCGATCAATTGTAAAGTAATCTTCCGCATTAATATCACTGAATCCTTTAAACATTTTAAACACTTCTATTAGATCGCCTCGCATTCTTCGTTTTGATAGGCTGAATAAATTTACTTCTTTGAGACTTTGTTCATAAGATAAATTTCTCAACCTAGGAATCGTTTTTCTTACTCTCCGTTGAACCCGTTCCAACTTTCTGTCTTTTCTGTAATAGGGAGACCAAAACTGTACACAGTACTCTAGACGGGGTCGAACCAATGAATTATACAGTTTTAATATTACTTTTTCCGATTTATTATTAAAGACTCGTCCGATGAAGCCAACCAATTTGTTTGCAGTTTTAACTACCTCTGAACAATGCAGACCGGGCTTTACATCGCTTGATATAGTGATTCCAAGATCCTTTTCCTTACTTACTGTAGAAAGTTGTTGGCCATTCATTACGTACCGAACGCGATTGTTATTTTTTCCGATGTGCAACACTTTACATCTGTCAACGTTAAATTTCATTTGCCATTGATTGGCCCAACGTGCAAGTCGATCTAGATCTGATTGTAAAGCTTCTTCGTCGAGTGTCGCAGTTACTTTACTAGCAATTTTTGTGTCATCAGCAAATTTTGATACTTTGCAAGTGAGCCCATCATCGATATCATTAACATAAATTAAGAAGAGCATGGGGCCAAGCACTGATCCTTGAGGTACGCCGCTTCTGACATCGAGCCAGTTAGATGTAACACCGTTTAGAAGTACTCTCTGTTTACGCTCAGAGAGCCAGTCCGCAAGCCAATTGTGAATGTTACCCGAGATACCGTGCGCCGATAGTTTGCTGAGCAATCGTTGGTGGGGGACCTTATCAAATGCCTTTTGAAAATCCAGATATATGATATCTACTGATCTGCTTTCATCGAACACAGGAGGAAGGAGGAGGAGGACGAGGAGGAGGCAAAAAACGTGATTCGAGAAAGAGGAAGAGACAGCAAAGGGAAAGGAAAATGCGTGAATAAGGAGGCAGCGGAGGAGGAGGAGGAGGAGGAGGAGGAGGAGGAGGCGTGGAAAAGTATCAAGGATTTGGGAGGACAGTCTGGAAACGAGTGTCGAGTGGATTGCATTCTTCGGAGGAGGAGGAGGAGGAGGAGGAGGAGGAGGAGAAGGAGGAGAAGGAGGAGAAGGAGGATAACTGGAAACGAAAAGACAAAGGAGAGCAACTTGAATTACAACGAGCAATAAATGAAGAGGAAGAAAAAAATGAAAAAGAAAAAAAAGAAGAAAAAGAAGAAGAAAAAGAAGAAGAAAAAGAAAAGAACAATAAAACAAAACGAATAAGAAAACAAAAGAAATAAAAAAGCAAATAACACACACACACACACACACACACACACACACACACACACACACACACACACACACACACACACACACACACACACACACACACACACACACACACACACACACACACACACACACACACACACACACACACACACACACACACACACACACACACACACACACACACACACATTATAGGTTCCAAAGGCATACGTTCGATTCCTTTCTCTCTCTCTCTCTCTCTCTCTCTCTCTCTCTCTCTCTCTCTCTCTCTCTCTCTCTCTGACAAAGAGCGGCCAAAATATCTCTCTCTCTCTCTCTCTCTCTCTCTCTCTCTCTCTCTCTCTCTCTCTTTCCGTCTCATTTTCCTGTCATTCTGTGTTCTTAGTTTCTTCCTTGCTTATTTTGTTCACATTTTTTTCCGTCATATATCAGGGTTGGTTTGATTGTAATCAAATGATTTAAACAAATTGATTTAAATCTCTTTAAATCAAAGTAAAAAAAAATCATGATTTAAATCAAAATTAAATATACTGTATATAAAATGATTTAAGTGTTATATCAAGAGTAAAATATGTAATGATTTAAATTTTAAATATATATATATATATATATATATATATATATATATATATATATATATATATATATATATATATATATATATATATATATATATATATATATATATATATATATATATATATATATATATATATATATATATATATATATATATATATATATATATATATATATATCTATATATATGTATATATCATACATATATATATATATATATATATATATATATAGATATATATATATATTTTTTTTTTTTTTTTGGGGGGACGTGGCTGAGTGGTTAGCGTGCCGGCCCCGCATTCCGCCGCGCTGTGCATGATGCGGGTTCGAATCCCTCGCTAACCACCTGGGATTTTTAAGTAACAGGACTCGGAGGGTGGCAGTAGATGGCCAGCGCGGTGAGTTCAGTATTGTGATCTCAGGTGTCCCTCAAGGTAGTGTTTTTGGGCCGTTGCTTTTCATCCTGTACACTCATGACATGTGGATAGCTTTCCAAAATAAAGTAGTTGCCTTTGCTGATGATGCTGCCTTAATTGATGTTGTTTCATCTCCAGACATGAGGCAAGTTCTTGCTGAGTCTCTAAATAGAGATCTTGCTAAAATCAGTGTTTGGTGCAAGGTGTGGATGGAGCTTGACTTTAAATCCAAAAAAAAAATTATACTAAGCAGGTCCAGAACTCTTGATCGTCCACATCCCAATCTCTTCATTGAAAATTATAAATAATGTTTCCTGAGCACTGAGTAGCTCGTTCAAGATTACATAAGAACATAAGAACGTAAGGAGTCTGCAAGAGGCCGGTTGGCCTATACAAGGCAGCTCCTGTACACTCAACCCCACCTTACCTCACCATCCATGGCTTTATCCAACCTCTTCTTGAATGTATCTATGGTACTGGCACCCACAACATGGCTCCAAAGCCTGTTCCATTCGTCCACCACTCTGTTGGTGATCCAATTCTTGCCTATGTCTTTGTTGAGTCTGCTGGGAGTAACTTTTGATAGCAAGTTGACCTTTGAACAACATATTCGTTGCATATCTTCCTCAGTTGCACAGAAAATTGGTATTCTGAGGAAGTCTTTTAGGAATTTTGGTGACAAATCTATTGTGATGAATTACTTTAACTTTTTTATACTTCCAAGTCTGGCGTATTGCTCCCCAGTTTGGTGCTCATTCTCATCTTAAATTATTGGATAAAAAACTTGCGTGCAGTTAATTTCTTATTCCTGACTCAAGCACCGACTTGTGGCACAGACGTGCCATCAGCTCACTCTGCTTACTATATAAAATATATCATAATGTAAGTCACCCTCTGCACGGGGCTCTACCTGGCTTATTTGTTCCTACACGCATTGCCAGGAATGCGGCCAGTGCCAATAGTTGTGCATTCTCTCTCGTTAGATTTAACACCAACAAGATATTTTATTCCATCCACCATTAAGAAGTGGAACGAACTGACTAGCCATGTTGTTGCATCTGTAGAGCTTCGGAGGTTAAGCTGGGCGCAAATAAATCTTTATTACGTCGACTTTGAAGCTTAAATTTTAATCATTTTAATGAATTAATGCCAGTATAGCAATACTTGAGTCGTTGTATATCATATAATTTTACTTTCTTCTATCTCTTTCCTTTTCCTTGCCAAGTGGCTTCCCCTGATGGAGCCATCTGGTTTATGGTCTTCGACTGTTTCCGGCAGGGTTTGCATCTTGACTTACAATATTAATAATAATAATCAAGGATTCTAGAGTGTCTTCTCTAGACTCCTTGGCCACTACCATACTCCGCAATGTACTTGTGCGAGACTGCAAGCTTTGTGCGCGTGGTGAAGGGCCTTCTGCCCGCTGAGGGGGAGCTGGAGGCGCCGGCCACGGCCTTCCCCTTCCTCAGGCTGTTCCGGCGATATAGGGTGAGCTTGCCCCAGCACCTGGCTGACGGCAAGCACGAGAAGGAGGAAACATTTGTGAACAACAAGACAATACAGAAGGCAGAGGAGGAGGAGGAGCAGGAGGAGAAGGTGAGCCTGAAGGAACAAGACGAGCTGTCTTCGTTCCCCGAGTTGCACGAACTGGAGGAAACACTGGACCCATCTAGGAACGGGGAGCAACTCACACAACAGGAGGAGGAGGAGGAGGAGGCAGGAGAGAACCCCAAAGAGCAGGGCGAGTTATCATCGTTCCTCGAACTGATGGAACTCGTGAGGAGACAAGAGGAGATGCTGAAGCAACCTGACGACGGGGAGCAAATCAAAGAGAAGGAGGAGGAGGAGGAAGGAGAGAACCCCAAAGAGCAGGGCGAGTTATCATCGTTCCTCGAACTGATGGAACTTGTGACGAGACAAGAGGAGATGCTGAAGCAACCTGACGACGGGGAGCAAATCAAAGGGAAGGAGAAGGATGAGAAGAACGTGGAGGAGGAGGAGGAGGAGGAAGAAGAAGAAGGAGTAAACCTCAAAGAACAAGACGAGTTGTCTTTGTTCCTCGAGCTGCAGGAACTTGTGAAGAGACAAGAGGAGGAACTGAAGCAACCCAGGGAAGATAAACAAATAAAAGAGAAGGACACAGATAATAACACAGAGGAGGAGGAGGAGCGAGGGAGCCTCAAGGAACAAGACGAGCTGACTATGTTCCTGGAGCTGCAGGAGATGGTAAAGGCACAGGAAAAGGCACTAGAACAGCTGAGGGGTGTGGAGGTCACCAAACAGAAGTCCCGCAAGAGAGTGACGTTCTGCCTGGACAACGTGGACTTCCCCGTCAAGGAGCGGGAGCTGTACAATGGGCGGGAGTACTTCAGGTACCGCCGCCGCCTCCTGACGCTGCGCCCCGAGTTGGGCCGTGAAGAAGTGACCGCCCCGCCCCGCCGCCCATCCCGCCTCCCCATGCCCCGCCCCGCCCGGCCGGCCTCGGCGGGGAACCCAGCCCAGCCTTCCCTCCATGAACCAGTCCACACCCCCATAACCACCCCGCCCCGCCGCCCATCCCGCATCCCCGTGCCCCGCCCCGCCAGGACTGCCTCGGCGGGGAACCCAACCCAACTTCCCTTCCATAACCCACTCCACACCCTTACAACCACCACCAATCCTCCCCGGCCCGCATCCCCATCCCCTTACACACACACGCCCACGCCTCATCCCTCCACCGCCCCGTCCCCCCCCACCCCTCCTGCTCTCAGCGAAGAGTAAGGTGTTCAGCAGACAAGGGGCTGTTGCAGGATTTCTCTTATTATTATCATTACTTTTAACTGATATCTCTATTAGTCTGGTTTTAGTCAGTTACTACTACTATTACTGGGTCATCTTTTACTATTACTGCTTCAGTTGTGTGTGATACTAGTGATCACAGTATTGACTGTATTTATACTTTGAACTAATCCCAAAACAATAGTTTTCGGATTAGTTCCCAATGTGAATACGAGAGAGAGAGAGAGAGAGAGAGAGAGAGAGAGAGAGAGAGAAAGGAAAGACATGTGAAAATAATTAAGGTATTTCATGAACAATTATGCCTCGGTCACACATTCACGTATCAAGCCACGTACGCCCACGCACGAACAGAAATTGGTAGTCGGCAACCGCTTACGTAAGTACTACGTAAATGTCCCGTAATGCGTATTTACGTACGTGGGCATACGGGGCGGAGACGGGGGGTCGCTACGCACCACCCGAGCGTGCGTGGGGAGCCACGCATCTTTCGACATGTTCAAAAGATACGTGGCTGCTCACGTCAACCGCCATTTTACGTGGCTCCACGCGTACAACGTGGCTCATACCTGGCGCTTACGGCGTGCTTGCGGGGCGCTTACACGTGGTCCCACGCTGCTCCCCTGTTCCCGCAACGCAATGCGTGGGTCCTCACGCGGTGCAGGAGCATCCGTGGCACCAGCGCCGCTCCTCGGGTACCCGCGACGACATTGCAACGTTGTGCATGGTGTGTATACGCCGTGCGGCGGGCTTGCGGCTTCAGTTCCTCTCTCGGACTAGCAACAGCATATACCTAGAAGCCACCACCACTGCCTCTCACCCCCGCCAGCGACCTCGTCAGTAGACCTTGTCGCCACTGCTTTGAACTATGCCTAAGGACACCACCAAGAGATCATGGAAGGGGGCTTCTTAAGCTTCAGGGTCACCCAAACCTCCAACAACCCGCGGGCAACCTGCTTCCAAGCCTCTGGTGTTTGTGGCACCTGCAGTTCCTCATCTCCGTAGACAGCAACAATAGCCCTGCAGGTCTCTGGTACAGTGTAACTAATGGTGTTGTGGGCTACTCGGAATGAGTATTGCAGACCCTTGTATGAGTCAGCCGTGGCGAGGAAACGTAGGGTGATAGCCGCACGCAGGCCTGGCTCAAGGGATTCTCTTCAGAATGTGCGTTGATTCTGAATGTGGGGTGTGACAAGTTCAGCTGTTTCACTGAAGAGGTCCTTGTCAATCCGGGAAAAATTCCTGCACAGTTCTGGACTTTCGGTTGCCAGCTCCTCCATCAGGTTGTCATAGTGGCCTAGCTCCACTCTTTGCAGGTACGGCCAAACCCTCCTCGGCCTCCTCTTTTTTCTGTTTTTTTCACTTGCAAGGTGGACCTTCACAACTAACACCAGTGCCATGGCGTGCACATACTCCAGGATGGCCTCCATTAATTATGTGTTATGGCTGTTTGCTGGTGTTATAAGGGCAAGGATGTCTTCAATGTTCTCCATGTTGATTCAGCAGGAGGGGAGTACTTCTTGATGTAGGTAGATGTTGACGGGAACTGCAATCACAGGTGTGCAGCACGGCCCTTATGTACGTACCTCTCACGTTTACCCACCGACGTACGTGGGGATAACGTGAGGATGACGCAGGGTCGTAACGCACCACGTTACACATACGGTACACGTACGTGGCTGTTACGTGCTCTGCCACGCACTACTTGTGAGGGGGGGGCCTCTTGTCGTGGCAATTCGGGTAAGCGTCACGTCATGCTTGCGCAGTGCGTAGGCTTAATACGCATTACCTCGTACTTATGTTATGGCGTCCCTATGTTGACCGTGCAAGCTTTACGTACATCGGCCCGTGACACGTATCCAGGTGATTGCGTCTACAAACCCCGCGTATGGCCACGTATGGGCCAAAAATCACATACGTGAGCATACGTGGGCTTGATACGTGAATGTGTGACCGAGGCTTTACTTTCGTTTCTTCATCTTCATCTTCAGACTTACTTTTAGACTCCTGCAGTTCTTCGATCATTCTCTGCAAGTCTACCCAAGAATTGGAGCGTCACGGCATATTATTTGTAAATCCAGGACTGCTGCAAGTTATCAGCGTCTGCCCTGATTCTTTTTTTTCCTGCTGACTCTTTGGATACTTTCAAGCAAGATGTAAATAATTTAGAACAAAAAAATTCAAGTGATGAAAAAAGCAAATCTGCAACACGGTACTCTTATACATACAAAACTGAATGCAAGCCGCTCTTCATCCCCCTGCCCGTCACCCTTGTGAGTGAAGAGGTGAACAGCACGAGAGAAGGTCGCTACAAGAGACGATATATTTACACGTGCTGGAGTCTAGACCTAAAGCAGAGTTTTGAAAAGGCCGCGTCGAACCGAGGTATGGGGTCTGATAGAGGTTGGTCATCCCCTCCCTTTGATCTTGACCTAGGTGTCAAGATCAATGGGAGAACCTTTGTAGACAGACGTGGCTGTAAATTACCTTGGTGCCATGTCTATCTACATTACGCCATGTCTATCTACCATACAGCCATTGCTTCTGGATGCTGGGTTGTGCCTTGGCCTCTGTACCATGATCGTCCACAGCCTTGCGGCTGGGAGCTCTTGCCTGAGGGTACACTCAAGCACACGTTTCCTTTTCTGTTTTTTCATCCTCGTGTTTTCTTTCAAAATGTGTGTAGGGCAGGCTTACAGGAAAGGCTACGGTGCCTAGTGGGTTTTCATGAGGTTGCCTTCCTCTTTTCTACAGCTTTTACTTCTATCTTTTTCTTTCCTTTGTAAACCCTTCATGACTGTCCTCCCTCCAGCTGACTTGGCACTCCTGGGGGCAGCGATGCCTTGCATGGTGTGGCGGCTCCCCCATGTTGACCGTTTATTCTTACATTTATGAACATCTTTACGACTTTTCATTTTAAGCTCTTTTGTAAATATTATTGGTTTCTTTTTTAATTTTACATCTTACGTAGTGCAAATGAATTACAGTTACGTCGATGAGCGGGCACCGGCCCGCCGATGGGGGGAATATTATTGGTGTTGCTGTTTTTGTTAAACTCTACTTTGTAAATATTGTTGCTGTTTTTGTTAAGTTTATTTTTTTATAACGTTGCCTTTGTGCTGTTTTTACTTTTATTATCTGGTGACACTGAGTTAAGACCTGGCCCTATGCGCAGTAAATTAGTCAGTGTCGTATGCTATATAGTCATATCAGAGGCCTTCATGCCAAGATCAGTGATCTTATTGTTGCCTCAGGCCAGCATGACCTTTCGTTTTGCTCAGAGGCACTTGCTTCTCAAATGCGGCATAGTATATCTGAATTGCTTATTCTTGGCTTCAAGAAGCCAATACTACTGAAGCGTGATGCCTTTCCTAGAGCTCGTTGTATGGCAGTTTACATTCGCAGTGGCTTCTCTGCCTATCATTAAGTCATGTTTCGGATGTGAGTGTCATGAGGTTCAGGTCATGAAAATGTGAGGAATGGATAATAATTTTTATATTTTTTCCATCTAACGTAACCCAGACCTTGACGACAGCATGTTTGATTGTGTGGCCGATAAGATGGCAGCCGTACAGCAGACTGATAGGAATTAAGGCTTCATTTATTGTTGTTGGTGGCTTCAATGTTCATCACAGAGTGGCTGAACTCTGCTTCACCAAGTGATTGTCCTGGGGCTGCAGCTCCTGATTTTACAACAGAGTCTGGTTGTGAGCGATCAGTTACGAAAGCCACACACAGGCCTGGCAATTGCCTTCATCTTCGCTCGACTGATTCTCCTGCTGTCATCACTGCTATTTTTTTTTTTTTTTTTACATGTGGCTTATAGCGTCGGTATGCTAATCCATATGGGCCTGATGGTCGGCCCGAGCCTGTCATGGCGCAGGCACTTGTTTATAGTGGCGCCATTATTATTGGCTCATGCTGTCCCCCGGAGCTCAATCTTGATTTCACTTGCGCTGTACAGCTTCTTCTAGAGTGCGGGTTGATAGGTGGTCTTCAGGACAGCGTGTGGGTAGTCTTAGGCCACTCGGCGGTGACTGAAAAACCCCAAGTGGATAGCGGCGGATTCGAACCCACATCATGGACAACGCGCTGAATGCGGGGCTGGCACGCTAACCACTCAGCCACCGGGTCGTCAGATCATTGTATACTTTCTGCCACTTTAAAAATCAATCAAAACATCCCAGATGTATCATTTTCTGGTAAAGTTTACCTTAGTCGCGGGCAGATTGGGATGGTATTTTTTTCTGACATTTCTAATCTTGATTGGCCACACATTTATAATAATAATGATATGATTCGATCATTAAACAGCTTTGTGGTTGACATCATGGAAAGAAGGGTTCCTTCAAGAACATTAAATCTTCGCATAAAAGAAAAAGAGCTCTTGGTTTAATAACGACTGTAGGCGTGCCTGTCAGGAGAGGCAAGTAGCATATAATATTTGAAGTCGAAACCGATCAAATTGAACTTGGAGAAATTATATCCGACTCAGAACTGAGGCGCAGTCTGTTTATGTTGCAGCTGAAATAGAACATAGTGACAGTGTCAAAGAAACACTCTGGTGTACATCAGCAACACAAGTGGCGGTCCACCCTAAACACTGCTCTAATTGGTGTTGATATGTCCATGTCACCATTACTTAACCCTAGGGTTGGTTTGATTTAAATCAAATTATTTAAATCAAATGATTTAAATCGATTGAAATCGGAATAAAAAAATCATGATTTAATTCAAAATTAAATATACTGTATATAAAATGATTTAAGTATTATATCAAGAGTAAAATATGTAATTAGTCGAGATATATATATATATATATATATATATATATATATATATATATATATATATATATATATATATATATATATATATATATATATATATATATATATATATATATATATATGTATATATATATATATATATATATATATATATATATATATATATATATATATATATATATATATATATATATATATATATATATATATATATATATATTTTTTTTTTTTTTTTTTCTTGTTCTTTTTATGTCGTTGCCTATTGCGCCGGTAGGCATCTTCCCGATGGGGCCTGATGGTCGGCCCAAGGCTTCTTCCAGGTGGGGCCTGATGGTCGGCCCAGCCCGTTCTGGCGCAGGCGAGTGTTTATAGTGGCGCCATCTTGCATTGGCTCATGCTGCCCCCCGGAACTCGTACTTGATTCGCTTGGACGGCTTCCTCTAGAGTCCGGGTTGATGGGTGGTCTTCAGGTCAGCATGTGGGTAGTTTTAAGCCACTCGGCGGTGACCGAAAAATCCGAGTGGTAGCGTGAGGATTCGAACCCGCGTCGTCCATCACGCGGCGAATGTGGGTCCAGTACGCTATCACTTCGCCCACCGCCTACCCAAATATATATATCTATATATATATATATAGAGAGAGAGAGAGAGAGAGAGAGAGAGAGAGAGAGAGAGAGAGAGAGAGAGAGAGAGAGAGAGAGAGAGAGAGAGAGAGAGAGAGAGAGAGAGAGAGAGAGAGAGAGAGAGAGAGAGAGAGAGAGAGAGAGAGAGAGAGAGAGAGAGAGAGAGAGAGAGAGAGAGAGAGAGAGAGAGACAGAGAGAGAGAGAGAGAGAGAGAGAGAGAGAGAGAGAGAGAGAGAGAGAGAGGAAGCCGTCCAAGCGAATCAAGAACGAGTTCCGGGGGCAGCATGAGCCAATGCAAGATGGCGCCACTATAAACACTCGCCTGCGCCAGAACAGGCTGGGCTGACCATCAGGCCCCACCTGGATATATATATATATATATATATATATATATATATATATATATATATATATATATATATATATATATATATATATATTAGGGTAAATTAAACCTGGCTTACCATTTTACAGTTTTAATCCTAGCTCAACTTACTAAGGTTACCTACTCTACTGAAGATATGCTACACTTCACCTACTCAATGTCCATAGTTGATTGGTCATTTTAAATGAAGCCTCGTACGGTAAGAATTATGGTCTTAATGCGCCACAGCCTGAATGCACCACTACCTGAATGCACCAACCCCAGGTCTGAATGCACCATGTATAAGGCTCCAGTGAACCACATGCCTGGTCCTAATGCACCACTCCCAGTCTGAATGCACCACCCTTTATGGTCCCAATGCACCAACCTGAGGACAATAGACCCTTCTCTCTTTAACCACGTTGAGGCTATATAGGTAAATGGTCTCAGTGATCCGATGTCTGAAAACTGTATAGTATAGTAATAAAATATAAGCAATACTTTTACAAACCAAGCAAGTAAACAGTCATGCCGTGATGCCTCGTGGAGACAGACACACGCAACAGGTCACACCAGCTGATCAGCTGACAGGCTTAGTCCTTGGCAGCTCTGATATTCGAACACTCGGCTCACAACCGAGAGAGCCCGGGTTCGATTCCCGGGCGGAGTGGAAAAATTTGGGCGGCTTTTCCGATACCCTACGCCCCTGTCCACCCAGCAGTGAATGGGTACCAGGTATTAATCGGGGGTTGTCTCCCGTCTCCTGGGATCTGTTCCCTTCTCCTATAATTCCTTCCCCTTCTGTCTCTCTCCGGTACAGTCGCGATATGAAGTGATGTCGCCGCTCTCAAAATGTTTCGTACGGGAGCATTTGAAGGTAACGGAAGTGATGTGTATTTATTGTTTATGTTATAATGTTCCCTTTTAATGATAATCTGTAATACGTTGTGATGTAAAACACGGTAAAATAACATAGTAGTACCTGAATTACAATTATACATTCATTTGTTTTTAAAAAATGCGACTGCGAATGTCATGTGTTGTCTTCAGTACTGAAGACAACCTTGAAATGATTTAGCTCACGTCGTGTGCTTATCCTTGCAAGAGAGTTGTTATACGTTGTTCAGATTTAGGCGATATATATATATATATATATATATATATATATATATATATATATATATATATATATATATATATATATATATATATATATTCTGGGTCATTCCATGAACCGTCTTCTGCAGTTATTAATACACACGCACAGTAAGACACGAAGCGAATGGACAGTTACTGGCATTACTGCGTTTTATTGATTAAGAAACGATCACACTAAACACCTTTTATTCACTATGATGGCGCTTCTTATAAGCATGGGCACTGAAGTATATAGTAACATTGCTCAGTAACGATGATGAATGAAGAATGCCTTCATAGGTAGGGTTGCCATATCTGAACTATCAAAATTCCGGACGCCTCTACGAACACTCGACAATAGCCTAGTCTTTGGCAACACTGCGATTACCCTACCCGCCCGCACCACGACCACCACCTCCGTTTCGAAGCCAAATATTCTTATTTCCCCACTTTCCTCGATTATTCTATGGCACTTATAAGCTGTGGACATGTTCCACTGATGACCTCCAAGCATTAGAAGTCTACATGAAGCTTTTGTCATCGTTATATTGACCAAGAAAGGCAATGATGTTTGCGATCGGCGGCAAAGAGTGAGCTTGGAGTTACAAAACACGACTATTCTGAAGCTATTTATTCTTATTTTTCCATCTCCGACTATCCCACGGTAGTTATAGGCTATGGGCATCTTCCCTTGATCACTTTCATTCATTAGAAGTCCACGGAAAGCTTTTGTTATCGTTATGTTGACCACGAAAAGCAAAGAGTGCGTCAGGGGTGAATAATAGGTATGGTGCGCGGGCGATGACGTCATCATCAAACGAGAGTATAAATTAAATAAATTACGCCATCCTAGTTTAGGATATCGACTAATTATGCATGTCCTATATATTGTGAATATGTTAGATTTATTGTTGTCAACAATGATCATGAAAAGATAATTTTACTTTCTGTCTGAGTAATATGTCGATATTTGGACTTCATTTGGCTTTTTCCTTGGTGAACGAAAACATTTTGTGTCAAAATATTTCGACAACTCTTCGGAAGACATCATTGAATATTTCTTTTCTATTTTTTTTCTAGCTAGTAAAATTTATTTAGTTAAGTTATGATGAAGATACAGGAAAATAATGGTACTCTTGATAATATATAACGATACTTGCGTGATCGAAAATAAACGTACACGGCGACATCACTTCATATCGCGACGATACATGACCATAGATGTTGCGCCGATTAAACGAAACTTTCCAACCTTCTTTTCTGATATTCGACCGGTGAATCTATACCAAACTTTCTACAATCAAGCTGATAATTCTTTTCACTTTGTGAAACAGTGACACTTACAAAATTTATAATAATTATTATGTAAGAATAATATCTTGCCCGTAATTCATTAGTGTTGCAATGAGCGAAAAACATATTTACATGTGACTGCATTACGAATTGCGTGTAACAGAAAACCTGCAGCCGTACTGACGAGAGACGGGTAACTGATGGAAAATCTTTGTTTTCATGAAATGTTTATGCAATCGAAATATTAATTAACATAATTTCTTTAACTTTGAATATAGCAAGCATTGTATTGTTTATTTTTTATTTTTTTAGTACTACTAGCGCTACTTTTTTTTCAAACTGTCCATTCAGCATTTCAGCTTTTTCTTTTTTAAACTATCAAATTCAGGTCGCCATCACGGGCCCCCGGACTGCCGGGCCCCGGGACTGTAGTACCTCACCATCACCCCCACCCCTTGTGGGCCCTGTATATATATATATATATATATATATATATATATATATATATATATATATATATATATATATATATATATATATATATATATATAAATGGAAGAACATGTGAACCAGTTGTACATGAAAAGTATCAAGTCTATTTGTCCTGTACTGGTCCTGTAGCAAGTCAGGCACCAGTGAATCATTGCCATTTCTTACAAGAAAAATATTCAAAAGCATAAAGAAATAAACTATTAGTCCTACTTAGGATTTTTGTGGAAAACTCATCTTGGGGAATATATATTAAACTATGGTTTCATTTAACATTGGCCAAGTTTAATTCAAGAAAATGGCCTCATAAGACTGAAACAAATTATCAGTGGAAACAAGCAAGGATTAATGCATAAAATAATCATTTAAATAAAAAAAATCGATCTAAATAAAATAAAAATCCGATATAAATCAAATTCGTGGATTTTTTTTTCTTTTTTTTTTTTAGAAAAAATCTTGATTTTTTCCAACCCTGCTTAAACCTGATGGGATCCTAACTCACTGCACGAAAGAGAAGGCAAAGATTTTAGCTAAGCTTGTTAACTAGAACCTAAACTGACATTAATAGAATTTCGATCCCGTCTTTTCCTTGAAATTGATTCTAATGGCGGCACTCATCCTAATGGAATTTGTCCTCTTTTTTTTTTCTTTAAGTTCTGATCTACTGGCACCAAAACTGTCAGTGATTTCTCGAAAGCTGATCAGGTCTGGATGTTTTTCCTCTTGCTGGAGGATTGGTGATGTGACTGCTGTCCCTACAGGTCTTATGGAAAGTGTTTCACCTACTGACTATCGCCCAACAACACTAACACCTATTTTATCTGAAGTTTTCGAGCGACTGCTGGCACACTGGCACAGGGTCTCTATAAGTAAGCAGAGTGTGCTGGACTTTTGCCGAGTCTGCAGTTTGGTTTTCGTGAAGGTCCAGGCACTTGTGATGCTCTTCTAACAATTTCTGCAGACTTGGAAAACGCTTTGGACTGTGGTCACGAGGCACGCGTGATAGGACTTGACTTTACTGCTGCCTTTGATCGTCTTCATCATGAGGCTCTCATTTTCAAATTGAAAAACATGGGTATTGGTGTGTCCTTGCTTCGTATAATTACTCAATTTTTAAGTAACAGGACTCGGAGGGTGGCAGTAGATGGCCAGCGCGGTGAGTTCAGTATTGTGATCTCAGGTGTCCCTCAAGGTAGTGTTTTTGGGCCGTTGCTTTTCATCCCGTACACTCATGACATGTGGATAGCTTTCCAAAATAAAGTAGTTGCCTTTGCTGATGATGCTGCCTTAATTGATGTTGTTTCATCTCCAGACATGAGGCAAGTTCTTGCTGAGTCTCTAAATAGAGATCTTGCTAAAATCAGTGTTTGGTGCAAGGTGTGGATGGAGCTTGACTTTAAATCCAAAAAAAAAAATGATACTAAGCAGGTCCAGAACTCTTGATCGTCCACATGCCAATCTCTTCATTGATAATTATAAATAATGTTTCCTGAGCACTGAGTAGCTCGTTCAAGATTACATAAGAACATAACAACGTAAGGAGTCTGCAAGAGGCCGGTTGGCCTATACAAGGCAGCTCCTGTACACTCAACCCCACCTTACCTCACCATCCATGGCTTTATCCAACCTCTTCTTGAATGTATCTATGGTACTGGCACCCACAACATGGCTCCAAAGCCTGTTCCATTCGTCCACCACTCTGTTGGTGAACCAATTCTTGCCTATGTCTTTGTTGAATCTGCTGGGAGTAACTTTTGATAGCAAGTTGACCTTTGAACAACATATTCGTTGCATATTTTCCTCAGTTGCACAGAAAATTGGTATTCTGAGGAAGTCTTTTAGGAATTTTGGTGACAAATCTATTGTGATGAATTACTTTAACTTTTTTTTACTTCCAAGTCTGGCGTATTGCTCCCCAGTTTGGTGCTCATTCTCATCTTAAATTATTGGATAAAAAACTTGCGTGCAGTTAATTTCTTATTCCTGACTCAAGCACCGACTTGTGGCACAGACGTGGCATTAGCTCACTTTGCTTACTATATAAAATATATCATAATGTAAGTCACCCTCTGCACGGGGCTCTACCTGGCTTATTTGTTCCTACACGCATTGCCAGGAATGCGGCCAGTGCCAATAGTTGTGCATTCTCTCTCATTAGATTTAACACCAACAAGATATTTTATTCCACCCACCATTAAGAAGTGGAACGAATTGCCTAGCCATGTTGTTGCATCTGTAGAGCTTCGGAGGTTAAGCTGGGCGCAAATAAATCTTTATTACGTCGACTTTGAAGCTTAATTTTTAATCATTTTAATGAATTAATGCCAGTATAGCAATACCTGAGTCGTTGTATATCATATAATTTTACTTTCTTCTATCTCTTTCCTTTTCCTTGCCAAGTGGCTTCCCCTGATGGAGCCATCTGGTTTATGGTCTTCGACTGTTTCCGGCAGGGTTTGCATCTTGACTTACAATATTAATAATAATAATCAAGGATTCTAGAGTGTCTTCTCTAGACTCCTTGGCCACTACCATACTCCGCAATGTACTTGTGCGAGACTGCAAGCTTTGTGCGCGTGGTGAAGGGCCTTCTGCCCGCTGAGGGGGAGCTGGAGGCGCCGGCCTTCCCTTCCTCAGGCTGTTCCGGCGATATAGGGTGAGCTTGCCCCAGCACCTGGCTGACGGCAAGCACGAGAAGGAGGAAACATTTGTGAACAACAAGACAATACAGAAGGCAGAGGAGGAGGAGGAGCAGGAGGAGAAGGTGAGCCTGAAGGAACAAGACGAGCTGTCTTCGTTCCCCGAGTTGCACGAACTGGAGGAAACACTGGACCCATCTAGGAACAAGGAGCAACTCACACACCAGGAGGAGGAGGAGGAGGAGGAGGCAGGAGAGAACCCCAAAGAGCAGGGCGAGTTATCATCGTTCCTCGAACTGATGGAACTTGTGAGGAGACAAGAGGAGATGCTGAAGCAACCTGACGACGGGGAGCAAATCAAAGGGAAGGAGGAGGAGGAGGAAGGAGAGAACCCCAAAGAGCAGGGCGAGTTATCATCGTTCCTCGAACTGATGGAACTCGTGAGGAGACAAGAGGAGATGCTGAAGCAACCTGACGACGGGGAGCAAATCAAAGGGAAGGAGAAGGATGAGAAGAACGTGGAGGAGGAGGAGGAGGAGGAGGAAGAAGAAGAAGGAGTAAACCTCAAAGAACAAGACGAGTTGTCTTTGTTCCTCGAGCTGCAGGAACTTGTGAAGAGACAAGAGGAGGAACTGAAGCAACCCAGGGAAGATAAACAAATAAAAGAGAAGGACACAGATAATAACACAGAGGAGGAGGAGGAGCGAGGGAGCCTCAAGGAACAAGACGAGCTGACTATGTTCCTGGAGCTGCAGGAGATGGTAAAGGCACAGGAAAAGGCACTAGAACAGCTGAAGGGTGTGGAGGTCACCAAACAGAAGTCCCGCAAGAGAGTGACGTTCTGCCTGGACAACGTGGACTTCCCCGTCAAGGAGCGGGAGCTGTAC
This sequence comes from Eriocheir sinensis, assembly GCF_024679095.1. NCBI lineage: Eukaryota > Metazoa > Arthropoda > Malacostraca > Decapoda > Varunidae > Eriocheir > Eriocheir sinensis. The sequence goes on from NC_066538.1 coordinate 5,830,774, forward strand.
AATGGGCGGGAGTACTTCAAGTTCGGGCGCGGCCTGCTGGCCCTGCGTCCCGACCTGCGCGGCCAGGGTGACCAAAAGTCCCGCAAGAGAGTGACGTTCTGCCTGGACAACGTCGCCCTCCCCGTCAAGGAGCGGGAGCTGTACAATGGGCGGGAGTACTTCAGGTACCGCCGCCGCCTCCTGACGCTGCGCCCCGAGTTGGGCCGTGAAGAAGTGACCGCCCCGCCCCGCCGCCCATCCCGCATCCCCGTGCCCCGCCCCGCCAGGACGGCCTCGGCGGGGAACCCAGCCCAGCCTTCCCTCCATGAACCAGTCCACACCCCCATAACCACCCCGCCCCGCCGCCCATCCCGCATCCCCGTGCCCCGCCCCGCCAGGACTGCCTCGGCGGGGAACCCAACCCAACTTCCCTTCCATAACCCACTCCACACCCTTACAACCACCACCAATCCTCCCCGGCCCGCATCCCCATCCCCTTACACACACACGCCCACGCCTCATCCCTCCACCGCCCCGTCCCCCCCCACCCCTCCTGCTCTCAGCGAAGAGTAAGGTGTTCAGCAGACAAGGGGCTGTTGCAGGATTTCTCTTATTATTATCATTACTTTTAACTGATATCTCTATTAGTCTGGTTTTAGTCAGTTACTACTACTATTACTGGGTCATCTTTTACTATTACTGCTTCAGTTGTGTGTGATACTAGTGATCACAGTATTGACTGTATTTACACTGTGAACTAATCCCAAAACAATAGTTTTCGGATTAGTTCCCAATGTGAAATCGTGACAGAGAGAGAGAGAGAGAGAGAGAGAGAGAGAGAGAGAGAGAGAGAGAGGAAAGACATGTGAAAATAATTAAGGTATTTCATGAACAATTATGCCTCGGTCACACATTCACGTATCAAGCCACGTACGCCCACGCACGAACAGAAATTGGTAGTCGGCAACCGCTTACGTAAGTACTACGCCATTTTACGTGGCTCCACGCGTACAACGTGGCTCATACCTGGCGCTTACGGCGTACTTGCGGGGCGCTTACACGTGGTCCCACGCTGCTCCCCTGTTCCCGCAACGCAATGCGTGGGTCCTCACGCGGTGCAGGAGCATCCGTGGCACCAGCGCCGCTCCTCGGGTACCCGCGACGACATTGCAACGTTGTGCATGGTGTGTATACGCCGTGCGGCGGGCTTGCGGCTTCAGTTCCTCTCTCGGAATAGCAACAGCATATACCTAGAAGCCACCACCACCGCCTCTCACCCCCGCCAGCGACCTCGTCAGTAGACCTTGTCGCCACTGCTTTGAACTATGCCTAAGGACACCACCAAGAGATCATGGAAGGGGGCTTCTTAAGCTTCAGGGTCACCCAAACCTCCAACAACCCGCGGGCAACCTGCTTCCAAGCCTCTGGTGTTTGTGGCACCTGCAGTTCCTCATCTCCGTAGACAGCAACAATAGCCCTGCAGGTCTCTGGTACAGTGTAACTAATGGTGTTGTGGGCTACTCGGAATGAGTATTGCAGACCCTTGTATGAGTCAGCCGTGGCGAGGAAACGTAGGGTGATAGCCACACGCAGGCCTGGCTCAAGGGATTCTCTTCAGAATGTGCGTTGATTCTGAATGTGGGGTGTGACAAGTTCAGCTGTTTCACTGAAGAGGTCCTTGTCAATCCGGGAAAAACTCCTGTACAGTTCTGGACTTTCGGTTGCCAGCTCCTCCATCAGGTTGTCATAGTGGCCTAGCTCCACTCTTTGCAGGTACGGCCAAGCCCAAACCCTCCTCGGCCTCCTCTTTTTTCTGTTTTTTTCACTTGCAAGGTGGACCTTCACAACTAACACCAGTGCCATGGCGTGCCCATACTCCAGGATGGCCTCCATTAATTATGTGTTATGGCTGTTTGCTGGTGTTATAAGGGCGAGGATGTCTTCAATGTTCTCCATGTTGATTCAGCAGGAGGGGAGTACTTCTTGATGTAGGTAGATGTTGACGGGAACTGCAATCACAGGTGTGCAGCACGGCCCTTATGTACGTACCTCTCACGTTTACCCACCGACGTACGTGGGGATAACGTGAGGATGACGCAGGGTCGTAACGCACCACGTTACACATACGGTATACGTACGTGGCTGTTACGTGCTCTGCCACGCACTACTTGTGAGGGGGGGGCCTCTTGTCGTGGCAATTCGGGTAAGCGTCACGTCATGCTTGCGCAGTGCGTAGGCTTAATACGCATTACCTCGTACTTATGTTATGGCGTCCCTATGTTGACCGTGCAAGCTTTACGTACATCGGCCCGTGACACGTATCCAGGTGATTGCGTCTACAAACCCCGCGTATGGCCACGTATGGGCCAAAAATCACATACGTGAGCACACGTGGGCTTGATACGTGAATGTGTGACCGAGGCTTTACTTTCGTTTCTTCATCTTCATCTTCAGACTTACTTTTAGACTCCTGCAGTTCTTCGATCATTCTCTGCAAGTCTACCCAAGAATTGGAGCGTCACGGCATATTATTTGTTAATCCAGGACTGCTGAAAGTTATCAGCGTCTGCCCTGATTCTTTTTTTTCCTGCTGACTCTTTGGATACTTTCAAGCAAGATGTAAATAATTTAGAACAAAAACATTCAAGTGATAAAAAAGCAAATCTGCAACACGGTACTCTTATACATACAAAACTGAATGCAAGCCGCTCTTCATCCCCCTGCCCGTCACCCTTGTGAGTGAAGAGGTGAACAGCACGAGAGAAGGTCGCTACAAGAGACGATATATTTACACGTGCTGTAGTCTAGACCTAAAGCAGAGTTTTGAAAAGGCCGCGTCGAACCGAGGTATGGGGTCTGATAGAGGTTGGTCATCCCCTCCCTTTGATCTTGACCTAGGTGTCAAGATCAATGGGAGAACCTTTGTAGACAGACGTGGCTGTAAATTACCTTGGTGCCATGTCTATCTACATTACGCCATGTCTATCTACCATACAGCCATTGCTTCAGGATGCTGGGTTGTGCCTTGGCCTCTGTACCATGATCGTCCACAGCCTTGCGGCTGGGAGCTCTTGCCTGAGGGTACACTCAAGCACACGTTTCCTTTTCTGTTTTTTCATCCTCGTGTTTTCTTTCAAAATGTGTGTAGGGCAGGCTTACAGGAAAGGCTACGGTGCCGAGTGGGTTTTCTTGAGGTTGCCTTCCTCTTTTCTACAGCTTTTACTTCTATCTTTTTCTTTCCTTTCTAAACCCTTCATGACTGTCCTCCCTCCAGCTGACTTGGCACTCCTGGGGGCAGCGATGCCTTGCATGGTGTGGCGGCTCCCCCATGTTGACCGTTTATTCTTACATTTATGAACATCTTTTATGACTTTTCATTTTAAGCTCTCTTTTGTAAATAGTATTGGTTTCTTTTTTAATTTTACATCTTACGTAGTGCAAATGAATTACAGTTACGTCGATGAGCGGGCACCGGCCCGCCGATGGGGGGAATATTATTGGTGTTGCTGTTTTTGTTAAACTCTACTTTGTAAATATTGTTGCTGTTTTTGTTAAGTTTATTTTTTTATAACGTTGCCTTTGTGCTGTTTTTACTTTTATTATCTGGTGACACTGAGTTAAGACCTGGCCCTATGCGCAGTAAATTAGTCAGTGTCGTATGCTATATAGTCATATCAGAGGCCTTCATGCCAAGATCAGTGATCTTATTGTTGCCTCAGGCCAGCATGACCTTTCGTTTTGCTCAGAGGCACTTGCTTCTCAAATGCGGCATAGTATATCTGAATTGCTTATTCTTGGCTTCAAGAAGCCAATACTACTGAAGCGTGATGGCTTTCCTAGAGCTCGTTGTATGGCAGTTTACATTCGCAGTGGCTTCTCTGCCTATCATTAAGTCATGTTTCGGATGTGAGTGTCATGAGGTTCAGGTCATGAAAATGTGAGGAATGGATAATAATTTTTATATTTTTTCCATCTAACGTAACCCTGACCTTGACGACAGCATGTTTGATTGTGTGGCCGATAAGATGGCAGCCGTATAGCAGACTGATAGGAATTAAGGCTTCATTTATTGTTGTTGGTGACTTCATTGTTCATCACAGAGTGGCTGAACTCTGCTTCACCAAGTGATTGTCCTGGGGCTGCAGCTCTTGATTTTACAACAGAGTCTGGTTGTGAGCGATCATTTACGAAAGCCACACACAGGCCTGGCAATTGCCTTGATCTTCGCTCGACTGATTCTCCTGCTGTCATCACTGCTATTATTATTATTTTTTTTTTTTTTTACATGTGGCTTATAGCGTCGGTATGCTAATCCATATGGGCCTGATGGTCGGCCCGAGCCCGTCATGGCGCAGGCACTTGTTTATAGTGGCGCCATTATTATTGGCTCATGCTGTCCCCCGGAGCTCAATCTTGATTTCACTTGCGCTGTACAGCTTCTTCTAGAGTGCGGGTTGATAGGTGGTCTTCAGGACAGCGTGTGGGTAGTCTTAGGCCACTCGGCGGTGACTGAAAAACCCCAAGTGGATAGCGGCGGATTCGAACCCACATCATGGACAACGCGCTGAATGCGGGGCCGGCACGCTAACCACTCAGCCATCGGGTCGTCAGATCATTGTATACTTTCTGCCACTTTAAAAATCAATCAAAACATCCCAGATGTATCATTTTCTGGTAAAGTTTACCTTAGTCGCGGGTAGATTGGGATGGTATTTTTTTCTGACATTTCTAATCTTGATTGGCCAAACATTTATAATAATAATGATATGATTCGATCATTAAACAGCTTTGTGGTTGACATCATGGAAAGAAGGGTTCCTTCAAGAACATTAAATCTTCGCATAAAAGAAAAAGAGCTCTTGGTTTAATAACGACTGTAGGCGTGCCTGTCAGGAGAGGCAAGTAGCATATAATATTTGAAGTCGAAACCGATCAAATTGAACTTGGAGAAATTATATCCGACTCAGAACTGAGGCGCAGTCTGTTTATGTTGCAGCTGAAATAGAACATAGTGACAGTGTCAAAGAAACACTCTGGTGTACATCAGCAACACAAGTGGCGGTCCACCCTAAACACTGCTCTAGGGTAGGTGGTGGCCGAAGTGATAGCGTACTGGACCCACATTCGCCGCGTGATGGACGACGCGGGTTCGAATCCCCACGCTACCACTCGGATTTTTTAGTCACCGCCGAGTGGCTTAAAACTACCCACATGCTGTCCTGAAGACCACCCATCAACCCGGACTCTAGAGGAAGCCGTCCAAGCGAATCAAGAACGAGTTCCGGGGGGCAGCATGAGCCAATGCAAGATGGCGCCACTATAAACACTCGCCTGCGCCAGAACGGGCTGGGCCGACCATCAGGCCCCACCTGGATATATATATATATATATATATATATATATATATATATATATATATATATATATATATATATATATATATATATCCTGTTAGGGTAAATTAAACCTGGCTTACCATTTTACAGTTTTAATCCTAGCTCAACTTACTAAGGTTACCTACTCTACTGAAGATATGCTACACTTCACCTACTCAATGTCCATAGTTGATTGGTCATTTTAAATGAAGCCTCGTACGGCAAGAATTATGGTCTTAATACACCACAGCCCGAATGCACCACTACCTGAATCCACCAACTCCTGGTCTGAACGCATCATGTATAAGGCTCCAATGAACCACATGCCTGGTCCTAATGCACCACTCCCAGTCTGAATGCACCACCCTTTATGGTCCCAATGCACCAACCTAAGGCCAACAGACCCTTCTCTCTTTAACCACGTTGAGGCTATAGAGGTAAATGGTCTCAGTGATCCGATGTCTGAAAACTGTATAGTATAGTAATAAAATATAAGCAATACTTTTACAAACCAAGCAAGTAAACAGTCATGCCGTGATGCCTCGTGGAGACAGACACACGCAACAGGTCACACCAGCTGATCAGCTGACAGGCTTAGTCCTTGGCAGCTCTGATATTCGAACACTCGGCTCACAACCGAGAGAGCCCGGGCTCGATTCACGGGCGGAGTGGAAAAATTTGGGCGGCTTTTCCGATACCCTACGCCCCTGTCCACCCAGCAGTGAATGGGTACCAGGTATTAATCGGGGGTTGTCTCCCGTCTCCTGGGATCTGTTCCCTTCTCCTATAATTCCTTCCCCTTCTGTCTCTCTCCGGTACAGTCGCGATATGAAGTGATGTCGCCGCTCTCAAAATGTTTCGTACGGGAGCATTTGAAGGTAACGGAAGTGATGTGTATTTATTGTTTATGTTATAATGTTCCCTTTTAATGATAATCTGTAATACGTTGTGATGTAAAACACGGTAAAATAACATAGTAGTACCTGAATTACAATTATACATTCATTTGTTTTTAAAAAATGCGACTGCGAATGTCATGTGTTGTCTTCAGTACTGAAGACAACCTTGAAATGATTTAGCTCACGTCGTGTGCTTATCCTTGCAAGACAGTTGTTATACGTTGTTCAGATTTAAGCGATATATATATATATATATATATATATATATATATATATATATATATATATATATATATATATATATATATATATATATATATTCCATGAACTGTCTTCTGCAGTTATTAATACACACGCACAGTATGACACGGAGCGAATGGACAGTTACTGGCATTACTTTGCGTTTTATTGATTAAGAAACGATCAAATAATAAGGTTTCACATTAAACACCTTTTATTCACTATGATGGCGCTTCTTTTAAGCATGGGCACTGAAATATATAGTAACATTGCTCAGTAACGATGATGAATGAAGAATGCCTTCATAGGTAGGGTTGCCATATCTGAACTATCAAAATTCCGGACGCCTCTACTAATACTCGACCAAAGCCTAATCTTTGGCAACGCTGCGATTAGCCTACCCGCCCGCACCACGACGACCACCTCCATTTCAAAGCCATATATTCTTATTTCCCCACTTTCCTCGATTATTCTATGGCACTTATTAGCTGTGGACATGTTCCACTGATCACCTCCAAGCATTAGAAGTCTACATGAAGCTCTTGTCATCGTTATATTGACCAAGAAAGGCAATGATGTTTGCGATCGGCGGCAAAGAGTGAGCTTGGAGTTACAAAACACGACTATTCTGAAGCTATTTATTCTTATTTTTCCATCTCCGACTATCCCACGGTAGTTATAGGCTATGGGCATCTTCCCTTGATCACTTTCATTCATTAGAAGTCCACGGAAAGCTTTTGTTATCGTTATGTTGACCACGAAAAGCAAAGAGTGCGTCAGGGGTGAATAATAGGTATGGTGCGCGGGCGATGACGTCATCATCATACGAGTATAAATTAAATAAATTACGCCATCCTAGTTTAGGATATCGACTAATTATGCATGTCCTATATATTGTGAATATGTTAGATTTATTGTTGTCAACAATGATCATGAAAAGATAATTTTACTTTCTGTTTGAGTAATATGTCGATATTTGGACTTCATTTGGCTTTTTCCTTGGTGAACGAAAACATTTTGTGTCAAAATATTTCGACAACTCTTCGGAAGACATCATTGAATATTTCTTTTCTATTTTTTTTCTAGCTAGTAAAATTTATTTAGTTAAGTTATGATGAAGATACAGGAAAATAATGGTACTCTTGATAATATATAACGATACTTGCGTGATCGAAAATAAACGTACACGGCGACATCACTTCATATCGCGACGATACATGACCATAGATGTTGCGCCGATTAAACGAAACTTTCCAACCTTCTTTTCTGATATTCGACCGGTGAATCTATACCAAACTTTCTACAATCAAGCTGATAATTCTCTTCACTTTGTGAAACAGTGACACTTACAAAATTTATAATAATTATTATGTAAGAATAATATCTTGCCCGTAATTCATTAGTGTTGCAATGAGCGAAAAACATATTTACATGTGACTGCATTACGAATTGCGTGTAACAGAAAACCTGCAGCCGTACTGACGAGAGACGGGTAACTGATGGAAAATCTTTGTTTTCATGAAATGTTTATGCAATCGAAATATTAATTAACATAATTTCTTTAACTTTGAATATAGCAAGCATTGTATTGTTTATTTTTTATTTTTTTAGTACTACTAGCGCTACTTTTTTTTCAAACTGTCCATTCAGCATTTCAGCTTTTTCTTTTTTAAACTATCAAATTCAGGTCGCCATCACGGGCCCCCGGACTGCCGGGCCCCGGGACTGTAGTACCTCACCATCACCCCCCACCCCTTGTGGGGGCCCTGTATATATATATATATATATATATATATATATATATATATATATATATATATATATATATATATATATATATATATATATATATATATAAAAGGAAAAACATGTGAACCAGTTGTACATGAAAAGTATCAAGTCTACTTGTCCTGTACTGGTCCTGTAGCAAGTCAGGCACCAGTGAATCATTGCCATTTCTTACAAGAAAAATATTCAAAAGCATAAAGAAATAAACTATTAGTCCTACTTAGGATTTTTGTGGAAAACTCATCTTGGGGAATGTATATTAAACTATGGTTTCATTTAACATTGGCCAAGTTTAATTCAAGAAAATGGCCTCATAAGACTGAAACAAATTATCAGTGGAAACAAGCAAGGATTAATGCATAAAATAATCATTTAAATAAAAAAAATCGATCTAAATAAAATAAAAATCCGATATAAATCAAATTCGTGGATTTTTTTTTTTTTTTTTTTTTTTTTTTTTTTTTTTTTTTTAGAAAAACCTTGATTTTTTCCAACCCTGCTTAAACCTGATGGGATCCTAACTCGCTGCACGAAAGAGAAGGCAAAGATTTTAGCTAAGCTTGTTAACTAGAACCTAAACTGACATTAATAGAATTTCGATCCCGTGAGGTTAAATGTCTTTTCCTTGAAATTGATTCTAATGGCGGCACTCATCCTAATGGAATTTGTCCTCTTTTTTTTTTTTTCTTTAAGTTCTGATCTACTGGCACCAAAACTGTCAGTGATTTCTCGAAAGCTGATCAGGTCTGGATGTTTTTCCTCTTGCTGGAGGATTGGTGATGTGACTGCTGTCCCTACAGGTCTTATGGAAAGTGTATCACCTACTGACTATCGCCCAACAACACTAACACCTATTTTATCTGAAGTTTTCGAGCGATTGCTGGCACATTGGCACAGGGTCTCTATAAGTAAGCAGAGTGTGCTGGACTTTTGCCGAGTCTGCAGTTTGGTTTTCGTGAAGGTCCAGGCACTTGTGATGCTCTTCTAACAATTTCTGCAGACTTGGAAAACGCTTTGGACTGTGGTCACGAGGCACGCGTGATAGGACTTGACTTTACTGCTGCCTTTGATCGTCTTCATCATGAGGCTCTCATTTTCAAATTGAAAAACATGGGTATTGGTGTGTCCTTGCTTCGTATAATTACTCAATTTTTAAGTAACAGGACTCGGAGGGTGGCAGTAGATGGCCAGCGCGGTGAGTTCAGTATTGTGATCTCAGGTGTCCCTCAAGGTAGTGTTTTGGGCCGTTGCTTTTCATCCCGTACACTCATGACATGTGGATAGGTTTCCAAAATAAAGTAGTTGCCTTTGCTGATGATGCTGCCTTAATTGATGTTGTTTCATCTCCAGACATGAGACAAGTTCTTGCTGAGTCTCTAAATAGAGATCTTGCTAAAATCAGTGTTTGGTGCAAGGTGTGGATGGAGCTTGACTTTAAATCCAAAAAAAAAAATGATACTAAGCAGGTCCAGAACTCTTGATCGTCCACATGCCAATCTCTTCATTGATAATTATAAATAATGTTTCCTGAACACTGAGTAGCTCGTTCAAGATTACATAAGAACATAAGAACGTAAGGAGTCTGCAAGAGGCCGGTTGGTCTATACAAGGCAGCTCCTGTACACTCAACCCCACCTTACCTCACCATCCATGGCTTTATCCAACCTCTTCTTGAATGTATCTATGGTACTGGCACCCACAACATGGCTCCAAAGCCTGTTCCATTCGTCCACCACTCTGTTGGTGAACCAATTCTTGCCTATGTCTTTGTTGAATCTGCTGGGAGTAACTTTTGATAGCAAGTTGACCTTTGAACAACATATTCGTTGCATATCTTCCTCAGTTGCACAGAAAATTGGTATTCTGAGGAAGTCTTTTAGGAATTTTGGTGACAAATCTATTGTGATGAATTACTTTAACTTTTTTTTACTTCCAAGTCTGGCGTATTGCTCCCCAGTTTGGTGCTCATTCTCATCTTAAATTATTGGATAAAAAACTTGCGTGCAGTTAATTTCTTATTCCTGACTCAAGCACCGACTTGTGGCACAGACGTGGCATTAGCTCACTTTGCTTACTATATAAAATATATCATAATGTAAGTCACCCTCTGCACGGGGCTCTACCTGGCTTATTTGTTCCTACACGCATTACCAGGAATGCGGCCAGTGCCAATAGTTGTGCATTCTCTCTCGTTAGATTTAACACCAACAAGATATTTTATTCCATCCACCATTAAGAAGTGGAACGAATTGCCTAGCCATGTTGTTGCATCTGTAGAGCTTCGGAGGTTAAGCTGGGCGCAAATAAATCTTTATTACGTCGACTTTGAAGCTTAAATTTTAATCATTTTAATGAATTAATGCCAGTATAGCAATACCTGAGTCGTTGTATATCATATAATTTTACTTTCTTCTATCTCTTTCCTTTTCCTTACCAAGTTGCTTCCCCTGATGGAGCCATCTGGTTTATGGTCTTCGACTGTTTCCGGCAGGGTTTGCATCTTGACTTACAATATTAATAATAATAATCAAGGATTCTAGAGTGTCTTCTCTAGACTCCTTGGCCACTACCATACTCCGCAATGTACTTGTGCGAGACTGCAAGCTTTGTGCGCGTGGTGAAGGGCCTTCTGCCCGCTGAGGGGGAGCTGGAGGCGCCGGCCACGGCCTTCCCCTTCCTCAGGCTGTTCCGGCGATATAGGGTGAGCTTGCCCCAGCACCTGGCTGACGGCAAGCACGAGAAGGAGGAAACATTTGTGAACAACAAGACAATACAGAAGGCAGAGGAGGAGGAGGAGCAGGAGGAGAAGGTGAGCCTGAAGGAACAAGACGAGCTGTCTTCGTTCCCCGAGTTGCACGAACTGGAGGAAACACTGGACCCATCTAGGAACGGGGAGCAACTCACACAGCAGGAGGAGGAGGAGGAGGAGGGGGCAGTGAGCCTCAAGGAACAAAACGAGTTGTCTTTGTTCCTCGAGCTGCAAGAACTAGCGAAAAGACAGGAGGAGGAACTGAAGCAATCAGGGGACGGGGAGCATATCAAACAGAAGGAGGAGAAGGAGGAAGGAAACAACCCCAAAGAGCAGGGCGAGTTATCATCGTTCCTCGAACTGATGGAACTCGTGAGGAGACAAGAGGAGATGCTGAAGCAACCTGACGACGGGGAGCAAATCAAAGAAGGAGGAGGAGGAGGAAGGAGAACCCCAAGAGCAGGGCGAGTTATCATCGTTCCTCGAACTGATGGAACTCGTGAGGAGACAGAGGAGATGCTGAAGCAACCTGACGACGGGGACCACATCAAAGGCACGGAGTAGGATCAGAACAACGTGGAGGAGGAGGAGGAGGAGGAGGAAGAAGAAGAAGGAGTAAACCTCAAAGAGCAAGATGAGTTGTCTTTGTTCCTCGAGCTGCAGGAACTTGTGAAGAGACAAGAGGAGGAACTGAAGCAACCCAGGGAAGATAAACAAATAAAAGAGAAGGACACAGATAATAACACAGAGGAGGAGGAGGAGCGAGCCTCAAGGACCAAGACGAGCTGACTATGTTCCTGGAGCTGCAGGAGATGGTAAAGGCACAGGAAAAGGCACTAGAACAGCTGAAGGGTGTGGAGGTCACCAAACAGAAGTCCCGCAAGAGAGTGACCTTCTCCCTGGACAACGTGGACTTCCCCGTCAAGGAGCGGGAGCTGTACAATGGGCGGGAGTACTTCAAGTTCGGGCGCGGCCTGCTGGCCCTGCGTCCCGACCTGCGCGGCCAGGGTGACCAAAAGTCCCGCAAGAGAGTGACGCTCTGCCTGGACAACGTCGCCCTCCCCGTCAAGGAGCGGGAGCTGTACAATGGGCGGGAGTACTTCAGGTACCGCCGCCGCCTCCTGACGCTGCGCCCCGAGTTGGGCCGTGAAGAAGTGACCGCCCCGCCCCGCCGCCCATCCCGCATCCCTGTTCCCCGCCCAGCCAGAACGGCCTCGGCGGGGAGCCGAGCCCAGCCTTCCCTCCATGAACCAGTCCACACCCCCATTACCAACCCGCCCCGCCGCCCATCCCGCATCCCCGTGCCCCGCCCCGCCAGGACTGCCTCGGCGGGGAACCCAACCCAACTTCCCTTCCATAACCCACTCCAAACCCTTACAACCACCACCAATCCTCCCCGGCCCGCATCCCCATCCCCTTACACACACACGCCCACGCCTCATCCCTCCACCGCTCCGTCCCCCCCCACCCCTCCTGCTCTCAGCGAAGAGTAAGGTGTTCAGCAGACAAGGGGCTGTTGCAGGATTTCTCTTATTATTATCATTACTTTTAACTGATATCTCTATTAGTCTGGTTTTAGTCAGTTACTACTACTATTACTGGGTCATCTTTTACTATTACTGCTTCAGTTGTGTGTGATACTAGTGATCACAGTATTGACTGTATTTACACTGTGAACTAATCCCAAAACAATAGTTTTCGGATTAGTTCCCGATGTGAATACGTGACAGAGAGAGAGAGAGAGAGAGAGAGAGAGAGAACAAAAATTATATATATCATATCTCTCTCTCTCTCTCTCTCTCTCTCTCTCTCTCTCTCTCTCTCTCTCTCTCTCTCTCTCTCTCTCTCTCTCTCTCCCCCCACGAACACACGACGCCCGGATGTCCTATCGTAACGTCCTTGAGGCAGTCGTATCTCTCCTCTGATGCCCACGACGGCGAGAGTAATGTGACGCACGCATACACACACGCACACACACACATCCACACACACACACACACACACACACACACACACACACACACACACACAAGGCAAACACGTGTGAAAGTGACATCTAATATTCTTTCACTTTCGCTTTCCGTGTTCACCTTTTTTTTCACAGGTAAATGTTGACAGGTGACGATAGGGAGTGTCAGCCGCCAGCCAGATAAACAGGGAACGGATATTAATAGTCACACACACACACACACACACACACACACACACACACACACACAGAGGCGGTGGCTGAGTGGTTAGTGTGCGGGCGTGGGGTTCAGGGAAAAACACAGGAATACATAGGAATACATAGGCAGGTGCAGGAGAATACATAGGAATACATAGGAATACATAGGCAGGTCCAGGAGAATACATAGGAATACATAGGCAGGTCCAAGAGAATACATAGGAATACATAGGCAGGTCCAGGAGAATACATAAGAATACATACGAATACATAGGCAGGTTCGCATCCCGCCCGTCGCTACAAACAAACTGACGATTTCCCAGTCACCGCCGAGTGGCCCTAGACTACCCACATGCTGCCCTGAAGACCACCTATCAACCCGGGCTCTAGAAGAAGCTGTACAGCGCAAGTGAAATCAAGAATGAGCTCCGGGGGGCAGCATGAGCCAATAATAATGACGCCACAATAAAACAATTGCCTGCGCCATGACGGGCTCGGCCCGACCTTCAGGCCCCAATGTAATAGCCTACCGGTGCTATAGGCGGTGGCTGAGTGGTTAGCGTGATGGCCTCGCCTTCAGGAGCTCCAGAAGGGAGGCGGGTTCGAATCCTGGCCGCCGCACAGCTGAGTTTTTTCAGTCACCGCCGAGTGGCCCTAGACTACCCACATGCTGGCCTGAAGACCACCCATCAACCCAGGCTCTAGATGACCCCTCCAAAGAGAGGCTCAAAGATGAGTTCCGAGGGCAAGGATGAGCCAACACAAGATGGCGCCACTATAAACACTCGCCTGCGCTAAAACGGGCTGGGCAAACCATCAGGCCCCACCGGGAAGAAGCCTACCCGCGCAATAGGCCGCAACGTAAAAAGAAAAAAAATATATATATATATATATATATATATATATATATATATATATATATATATATATATATATATATATATATATATATATA
>NC_066538.1:5849925-5862425 GCF_024679095.1 Eriocheir sinensis
ATTTTAATGAATTAATGCCAGTATAGCAATACCTGAGTCGTTGTATATCATATAATTTTACTTTCTTCTGTCTCTTTCCTTTTCCTTACCAAGTTGCTTCCCCTGATGGAGCCATCTGGTTTATGGTCTTCGACTGTTTCCGGCAGGGTTTGCATCTTGACTTACAATATTAATAACAATAATCAAGGATTCTAGAGTGTCTTCTCTAGACTCCTTGGCCACTACCATACTCCGCAATGTACTTGTGCGAGACTGCAAGCTTTGTGCGCGTGGTGAAGGGCCTTCTGCCCGCTGAGGGGGAGCTGGAGGCGCCGGCCACGGCCTTCCCCTTCCTCAGGCTGTTCCGGCGATATAGGGTGAGCTTGCCCCAGCACCTGGCTGACGGCAAGCACGAGAAGGAGGAAACATTTGTGAACAACAAGACAATACAGAAGGCAGAGGAGGAGGAGGAGCAGGAGGAGAAGGTGAGCCTGAAGGAACAAGACGAGCTGTCTTCGTTCCCCGAGTTGCACGAACTGGAGGAAACACTGGACCCATCTAGGAACAAGGAGCAACTCACACAGCAGGAGGAGGAGGAGGAGGAGGAGGCAGGAGAAAACCCCAAAGAGCAGGGCGAGTTATCATCGTTCCTCGAACTGATGGAACTCGTGAGGAGACAAGAGGAGATGCTGAAGCAACCTGACGACGGGGAGCAAATCAAAGAGAAGGAGGAGGAGGAGGAAGGAGAGAACCCCAAAGAGCAGGGCGAGTTATCATCGTTCCTCGAACTGATGGAACTTGTGAGGAGACAAGAGGAGATGCTGAAGCAACCTGACGACGGGGAGCAAATCAAAGGGAAGGAGAAGGATGAGAAGAACGTGGAGGAGGAGGAGGAGGAGGAGGAAGAAGAAGAAGGAGTAAAACTCAAAGAACAAGACGAGTTGTCTTTGTTCCTCGAGCTGCAGGAACTTGTGAAGAGACAAGAGGAGGAACTGAAGCAACCCAGGGAAGATAAACAAATAAAAGAGAAGGACACAGATAATAACACAGAGGAGGAGGAGGAGCGAGGGAGCCTCAAGGAACAAGACGAGCTGACTATGTTCCTGGAGCTGCAGGAGATGGTAAAGGCACAGGAAAAGGCACTGGAACAGCTGAAGGGTGTGGAGGTCACCAAACAGAAGTCCCGCAAGAGAGTGACGTTCTGCCTGGACAACGTGGACTTCCCCGTCAAGGAGCGGGAGCTGTACAATGGGCGGGAGTACTTCAAGTTCGGGCGCGGCCTGCTGGCCCTGCGTCCCGACCTGCGCGGCCAGGGTGACCAAAAGTCCCGCAAGAGAGTGACGTTCTGTCTGGACAACGTCGCCCTCCCCGTCAAGGAGCGGGAGCTGTACAATGGGCGGGAGTACTTCAGGTACCGCCGCCGCCTCCTGACGCTGCGCCCCGAGTTGGGCCGTGAAGAAGTGACCGCCCCGCCCCGCCGCCCATCCCGCATCCCCGTGCCCCGCCCCGCCAGGACGGCCTCGGCGGGGAACCAAGCCCAGCCTTCCCTCCATGAACCAGTCCACACCCCCATAACCAACCCGCCCCGCCGCCCATCCCGCATCCCAGTGCCCCGCCCCGCCAGGACTGCCTCGGCGGGGAACCCAACCCAACTTCCCTTCCATAACCCACTCCACACCCTTACAACCACCACCAATCCTCCCCGGCCCGCATCCCCATCCCCTTACACACACACGCCCACGCCTCATCCTCCACTGCCCCGTCCCCCCACCCTCCTGCTCTCAGCGAAGAGTAAGGTGTTCAGCAGACAAGGGCTGTTGCAGGATTTCTCTTATTATTATCATTACTTTTAACTGATATCTCTATTAGTCTGGTTTTAGTCAGTTACTACTACTATTACTGGGTCATCTTTTACTATTACTGCTTCAGTTGTGTGTGATACTAGTGATCACAGTATTGACTGTATTTACACTGTGAACTAATCCCAAAACAATAGTTTTCGGATTAGTTCCCAATGTGAATACGAGAGAGAGAGAGAGAGAGAGAGGAAAGACATGTGAAAATAATTAAGGTATTTCATGAACAATTATGCCTCGGTCACACATTCACGTATCAAGCCACGTACGCCCACGCACGAACAGAAATTGGTAGTCGGCAACCGCTTACGTAAGTACTACGTAAATGTCCCGTAATGCGTATTTACGTACGTGAGCATACGGGGCGGAGACGGGGGGGTCGCTACGCACCACCCGAGCGTGCGTGGGGAGCCACGCATCTTTCGACATGTTCGAAAGATACGTGGCTGCTCACGTCAACCGCCATTTTACGTGGCTCCACGCGTACAACGTGGCTCATACCTGGCGCTTACGGCGTGCTTGCGGGGCGCTTACACGTGGTCCCACGCTGCTCCCCTGTTCCCGCAACGCAATGCGTGGGTCCTCACGCGGTGCAGGAGCATCCGTGGCACCAGCGCCGCTCCTCGGGTACCCGCGACGACATTGCAACGTTGTGCATGGTGTGTATACGCCGTGCGGCGGGCTTGCGGCTTCAGTTCCTCTCTCGGACTAGCAACAGCATATACCTAGAAGCCACCACCACTGCCTCTCACCCCCGCCAGCGACCTCGTCAGTAGACCTTGTCGCCACTGCTTTGAACTATGCCTAAGGACACCACCAAGAGATCATGGAAGGGGGCTTCTTAAGCTTCAGGGTCACCCAAACCTCCAACAACCCGCGGGCAACCTGCTTCCAAGCCTCTGGTGTTTGTGGCACCTGCAGTTCCTCATCTCCGTAGACAGCAACAATAGCCCTGCAGGTCTCTGGTACAGTGTAACTAATGGTGTTGTGGGCTACTCGGAATGAGTATTGCAGACCCTTGTATGAGTCAGCCGTGGCGAGAAACGTAGGGTGATAGCCACACGCAGGCCTGGCTCAAGGGATTCTCTTCAGAATGTGCGTTGATTCTGAATGTGGGGTGTGACAAGTTCAGCTGTTTCACTGAAGAGGTCCTTGTCAATCCGGGAAAAACTCCTGTACAGTTCTGGACTTTCGGTTGCCAGCTCCTCCATCAGGTTGTCATAGTGGCCTAGCTCCACTCTTTGCAGGTACGGCCAAGCCCAAACCCTCCTCGGCCTCCTCTTTTTTCTGTTTTTTTCACTTGCAAGGTGGACCTTCACAACTAACACCAGTGCCATGGCGTGCACATACTCCAGGATGGCCTCCATTAATTATGTGTTATGGCTGTTTGCTGGTGTTATAAGGGCAAGGATGTCTTCAATGTTCTCCATGTTGATTCAGCAGGAGGGGAGTACTTCTTGATGTAGGTAGATGTTGACGGGAACTGCAATCACAGGTGTGCAGCACGGCCCTTATGTACGTACCTCTCACGTTTACCCACCGACGTACGTGGGGATAACGTGAGGATGACCTGGTCGTAACGCACCACGTTACACATACGGTACACGTACGTGGCTGTTACGTGCTCTGCCACGCACTACTTGTGAGGGGGGGGCCTCTTGTCGTGGCAATTCGGGTAAGCGTCACGTCATGCTTGCGCAGTGCGTAGGCTTAATACGCATTACCTCGTACTTATGTTATGGCGTCCCTATGTTGACCGTGCAAGCTTTACGTACATCGGCCCGTGACACGTATCCAGGTGATTGCGTCTACAAAAACAGCGTATTGCCACGTATGGGCCAAAAATCACATACGTGAGCATGCGTGGGCTTGATACGTGAATGTGTGACCAAGGCTTTACTTTCGTTTCTTCATCTTCATCTTCAGACTTACTTTTAGACTCCTGCAGTTCTTCGATCATTCTCTGTAAGTCTACCCAAGAATTGGAGCGTCACGTCATATTATTTGTTAATCCAGGACTGCTGAAAGTTATCAGCGTCTGCCCTGATTCTTTTTTTTCCTGCTGACTCTTTGGATACTTTCAAGCAAGATGTAAATAATTTAGAACAAAAAAATTCAAGTGATGAAAAAAGCAAATCTGCAACACGCTCCTCTGATACATACTAAACTGAATGCAAGCCGCTCTTCATCCCCCTGCCCGTCACCCTTGTGAGTGAAGAGGTGAACAGCACGAGAGAAGGTCGCCACAAGAGACGATATATTTACACGTGCTGGAGTCTAGACCTAAAGCAGAGTTTTGAAAAGGCCGCGTCGAACCGAGGTATGGGGTCTGATAGAGGTTGGTGGGGACGCCAGTCATCCCCTCCCTTTGATCTTGACCTAGGTGTCAAGATCAATGGGAGAACCTTTGTAGACAGACGTGGCTGTAAATTACCTTGGTGCCATGTCTATCTACATTACGCCATGTCTATCTACCATACAGCCATTGCTTCTGGATGCTGGGTTGTGCCTTGGCCTCTGTGCCATGATCGTCCACAGCCTGGCCGCTGGGAGCTCTTGCCTGAGGGTACACTCAAGCACACTTTTCCTTTTCTGTTTTTTCATCCTCGTGTTTTCTTTCAAAATGTGTGTAGGGCAGGCTTACAGGAAAGGCTACGGTGCCTAGTGGGTTTTCATGAGGTTGCCTTCCTCTTAGCTACATCTTTTACTTCTATCTTTTTCTTTCCTTTCTAAACCTTTCATGACTGTCCTCCCTCCAGCTGACTTGGCACTCCTGGGGGCAGCGATGCCTTGCATGGTGTGGCGGCTCCCCCATGTTGACCGTTTATTCTTACATTTATGAACGTCTTTTACGACTTTTCATTTTAAGCTCTTTTGTAAATATTATTGGTTTCTTTTTTTAATTTTACATCTTACGTAGTGCAAATGAATTACAGTTACGTCGATGAGCGGGCAGCGGCCCGCCGATGGGGGAAATATTATTGGTGTTGCTGTTTTTGTTAAACTCTACTTTGTAAATATTGTTGCTGTTTTTGTTAAGTTTATTTTTTTATAACGTTGCCTTTGTGCTGTTTTTACTTTTATTATCTGGTGACACTGAGTTAAGACCTGGCCCTATGCGCAGTAAATTAGTCAGTGTCGTATGCTATATAGTTATATCAGAGGCCTTCATGCCAAGATCAGTGATCTTATTGTTGCCTCAGGCCAGCATGACCTTTCGTTTTGCTCAGAGGCACTTGCTTCTCAAATGCGGCATAGTATATCTGAATTGCTTATTCTTGGCTTCAAGAAGCCAATACTACTGAAGCGTGATGCCTTTCCTAGAGTTCGTTGTATGGCAGTTTACATTCGCAGTGGCTTCTCTGCCTATCATTAAGTCATGTTTCGAATGTGAGTGTCATGAGGTTCAGGTCATGAAAATGTAAGGAATGGATAATAATTTTTATATTTTTTGCATCTAACGTAACCCAGACCTTGACGACAGCATGTTTGATTGTGTGGCCGATAAGATGGCAGCCGTACAGCAGACTGATAGGAATTAAGGCTTCATTTATTGTTGTTGGTGACTTCATTGTTCATCACAGAGTGGCTGAACTCTGCTTCACCAAGTGATTGTCCTGGGGCTGCAGCTCTTGATTTTACAACAGAGTCTGGTTGTGAGCGATCAGTTACGAAAGCCACACACAGGCCTGGCAATTGCCTTGATCTTCGCTCGACTGATTCTCCTGCTGTCATCACTGCTATTATTATTATTTATTTTTTTTACATGTGGCTTATAGCGTCGGTAGGCTAATCCATATGGGCCTGATGGTCGGCCCGAGCCCGTCATGGCGCAGGCACTTGTTTATAGTGGCGCCATTATTATTGGCTCATGCTGCCCCCCGGAGCTCAATCTTGATTTCACTTGCGCTGTACAGCTTCTTCTAGAGTGCGGGTTGATAGGTGGTCTTCAGGACAGCGTGTGGGTAGTCTTAGGCCACTCGGCGGTGACTGAAAAACCCCAAGTGGATAGCGGCGGATTCGAACCCACATCATGGACAACGCGCTGAATGCGGCGCCGGCACGCTAACCACTCAGCCATCGGGTCGTCAGATCATTGTATACTTTCTGCCACTTTAAAAATCAATCAAAACATCCCAGATGTATCATTTTCTGGTAAAGTTTACCTCAGTCGCGGGCAGATTGGGATGGTATTTTTTTCTGACATTTCTAATCTTGATTGGCCACACATTTATAATAATAATGATATGATTCGATCATTAAACAGCTTTGTGGTTGACATCATGGAAAGAAGGGTTCCTTCAAGAACATTAAATCTTCGCATAAAAGAAAAAGAGCTCTTGGTTTAATAACGACTGTAGGCGTGCCTGTCAGGAGAGGCAAGTAGCATATAATATTTGAAGTCGAAACCGATCAAATTGAACTTGGAGAAATTATACTCGATTCAGAACTGAGGCGCAGTCTGTTTATGTTGCAGCTGAAATAGAACATAGTGACAGTGTCAAAGAAACACTCTGGTGTACATCAGCAACACAAGTGGCGGTCCACCCTAAACACTGCTCTAGGGTAGGTGGTGGCCGAAGTGATAGCGTACTGGACCCACATTCGCCGCGTGATGGACGACGCGGGTTCGAATCCCCACGCTACCACTCGGATTTTTCAGTCACCGCCGAGTGGCTTAAAACTACCCACATGCTGTCCTGAAGACCACCCATCAACCCGGACTCTAGAGGAAGCCGTCCAAGCGAATCAAGAACGAGTTCCGGGGGGCAGCATGAGCCAATGCAAGATGGCGCCACTATAAACACTCGCCTGCGCCAGAACGGGCTGGGCCGACCATCAGGCCCCACCTGGATATATATATATATATATATATATATATATATATATATCCTGTTAGGGTAAATTAAACCTGGCTTACCATTTTACAGTTTTAATCCTAGCTCAACTTACTAAGGTTACCTACTCTACTGAAGATATGCTACACTTCACCTACTCAATGTCTATAGTTGATTGGTCATTTTAAATGAAGCCTCGTACGGCAAGAATTATGGTCTTAATGCACCACAACCCGAATGCACCACTACCTGAATGCACCAACTCCTGGTCTGAACGCACCATGTATAAAGCTCCAATGAACCACATGCCTGGTCCTAATGCACCACTCCCAGTCTGAATGCACCACCCTTTATGGTCCCAATGCACCAACCTAAGGCCAACAGACCCTTCTCTCTTTAACCACGTTGAGGCTCAGTGATCCGATGTCTGAAAACTGTATAGTATAGTAATAAAATATAAGCAATACTTTTACAAACCAAGCAAGTAAACAGTCATGCCGTGATGCCTCGTGGAGACAGACACACGCAACAGGTCACACCAGCTGATCAGCTGACAGGCTTAGTCCTTGGCAGCTCTGATATTCGAACACTCGGCTCACAACCGAGAGAGCCCGGGCTCGATTCACGGGCGGAGTGGAAAAATTTGGGCGGCTTTTCCGATACCCTACGCCCCTGTCCACCCAGCAGTGAATGGGTACCAGGTATTAATCGGGGGTTGTCTCCGTCTCCTGGGATCTGTTCCTTCACCTATAATTCCGTCCCCTTCTGTCTCTCTCCGGTACAGTCGCGATATGAAGTGATGTCGCCGCTCTCAAAATGTTTCGTACGGGAGCATTTGAAGGTAACGGAAGTGATGTGTATTTATTGTTTATGTTATAATGTTCCCTTTTAATGATAATCTGTAATACGTTGTGATGTAAAACACGGTAAAATAACATAGTAGTACCTGAATTACAATTATACATTCATTTGTTTTTAAAAAATGCGACTGCGAATGTCATGTGTTGTCTTCAGTACTGAAGACAACCTTGAAATGATTTAGCTCACGTCGTGTGCTTATCCTTGCAAGACAGTTGTTATACGCTGTTCAGATTTAAGCGATATATATATATATATATATATATATATATATATATATATATATATATATATATATATATATATATATATATATATATATATATATATATATATATATATATATATATATATATATATATATATATATATATATATATATATATATATATATATATATATATATATATTCTGGGTCATTCCATGAACTGTCTTCTGCAGTTATTAATACACACGCACAGTATGACACGGAGCGAATGGACAGTTACTGGCATTACTTTGCGTTTTATTGATTAAGAAACGATCAAATAATAAGGTTTCACATTAAACACCTTTTATTCACTATGATGGCGCTTCTTTTAAGCATGGGCACTGAAATATATAGTAACATTGCTCAGTAACGATGATGAATGAAGAATGCCTTCATAGGTAGGTTGCCATATCTGAACTATCAAAATTCCGGACGCCTCTGCGAATACTCGACCAAAGCCTAATCTTTGGCAACGCTGCGATTAGCCTACCCGCCCGCACCACGACGACCACCTCCATTTCAAAGCCATATATTCTTATTTCCCCACTTTCCTCGATTATTCTATGGCACTTATTAGCTGTGGACATGTTCCACTGATCACCTCCAAGCATTAGAAGTCTACATGAAGCTCTTGTCATCGTTATATTGACCAAGAAAGGCAATGATGTTTGCGATCGGCGGCAAAGAGTGAGCTTGGAGTTACAAAACACGACTATTCTGAAGCTATTTATTCTTATTTTTCCATCTCCGACTATCCCACGGTAGTTATAGGCTATGGGCATCTTCCCTTGATCACTTTCATTCATTAGAAGTCCACGGAAAGCTTTTGTTATCGTTATGTTGACCACGAAAAGCAAAGAGTGCGTCAGGGCTGAATAATAGGTATGGTGCGCGGGCGATGACGTCATCATCAAACGAGAGTATAAATTAAATAAATTACGCCATCCTAGTTTAGGATATCGACTAATTATGCATGTCCTATATATTGTGCATATGTTAGATTTATTGTTGTCAACAATGATCATGAAAAGATAATTTTACTTTCTGTTTGAGTAATATGTCGATATTTGGACTTCATTTGGTTTTTTCCTTGGTGAACGAAAACATTTTGTGTCAAAATATTTCGACAACTCTTCGGAAGACATCATTGAATATTTCTTTTCTATTTTTTTTCTAGCTAGTAAAATTTATTTAGTTAAGTTATGATGAAGATACAGGAAAATAATGGTACTCTTGATAATATATAACGATACTTGCGTGATCGAAAATAAACGTACACGGCGACATCACTTCATATCGCGACGATACATGACCATAGATGTTGCGCCGATTAAACGAAACTTTCCAACCTTCTTTTCTGATATTCGACCGGCGAATGTATACCAAACTTTCTACAATCAAGCTGATAATTCTTTTCACTTTGTGAAACAGTGACACTTACAAAATTTATAATAATTATTATGTAAGAATAATATCTTGCCCGTAATTCATTAGTGTTGCAATGAGCGAAAAACATATTTACATGTGACTGCATTACGAATTGCGTGTAACAGAAAACCTGCAGCCGTACTGACGAGAGACGGGTAACTGATGGAAAATCTTTGTTTTCATGAAATGTTTATGCAATCGAAATATTAATTAACATAATTTCTTTAACTTTGAATATAACAAGCATTGTATTGTTTATTTTTTATTTTTTTAGTACTACTAGCGCTACTTTTTTTTTAAACTGTCCATTCAGCATTTCAGCTTTTTCTTTTTTAAACTATCAAATTCAGGTCGCCATCACGGGCTCCCGGACTGCCGGGCCCCGGGACTGTAGTACCTCACCTTCACCCCCCACCCCTTGTGGGGGCCCTGTATATATATATATATATATATATATATATATATATATATATATATATATATATATATATATATATATATATATAAAAGGAGGAACATGTGAACCAGTTGTACATGAAAAGTATCAAGTCTATTTGTCCTGTACTGGTCCTGTAGCAAGTCAGGCACCAGTGAATCATTTCCATTTCTTACAAGAAAAATATTCAAAAGCATAAAGAAATAAACTATTAGTCCTACTTAGGATTTTTGTGGAAAACTCATCTTGGGGAATGTATATTAAACTATGGTTTCATTTAACATTGGCCAGGTTTAATTCAAGAAAATGGCCTCATAAGACTGAAACAAATTATCAGTGGAAACAAGCAAGGATTAATGCATAAAATAATCATTTAAATAAAAAAAATCGATCTAAATAAAATAAAAATCCGATATAAATCAAATTCGTGGATTTTTTTTTCTTTTTTTTTTTAGAAAAAATCTTGATTTTTTCCAACCCTGCTTAAACCTGATGGGATCCTAACTCGCTGCACGAAAGAGAAGGCAAAGATTTTAGCTAAGCTTGTTAACTAGAACCTAAACTGACATTAATAGAATTTCGATCCCGTGAGGTTAAATGTCTTTTCCTTGAAATTGATTCTAATGGCGGCACTCATCCTAATGGAATTTGTCCTCTTTTTTTTTTTCTTTAAGTTCTGATCTACTGGCACCAAAACTGTCAGTGATTTCTCGAAAGCTGATCAGGTCTGGATGTTTTTCCTCTTGCTGGAGGATTGGTGATGTGACTGCTGTCCCTACAGGTCTTATGGAAAGTGTTTCACCTACTGACTATCGCCCAACAACACTAACACCTATTTTATCTGAAGTTTTCGAGCGACTGCTGGCACACTGGCACAGGGTCTCTATAAGTAAGCAGAGTGTGCTGGACTTTTGCCGAGTCTGCAGTTTGGTTTTCGTGAAGGTCCAGGCACTTGTGATGCTCTTCTAACAATTTCTGCAGACTTGGAAAAGGCTTTGGACTGTGGTCACGAGGCACGCGTGATAGGACTTGACTTTACTGCTGCCTTTGATCGTCTTCATCATGAGGCTCTCATTTTCAAATTGAAAAACATGGGTATTGGTGTGTCCTTGCTTCGTATAATTACTCAATTTTTAAGTAACAGGACTCGGAGGGTGGCAGTAGATGGCCAGCGCGGTGAGTTCAGTATTGTGATCTCAGGTGTCCCTCAAGGTAGTGTTTTGGGCCGTTGCTTTTCATCCTGTACATCATGACATGTGGATAGCTTTCCAAAATAAAGTAGTTGCCTTTGCTGATGATGCTGCCTTAATTGACGTTGTTTCATCTCCAGACATGAGACAAGTTCTTGCTGAGTCTCTAAATAGAGATCTTGCTAAAATCAGTGTTTGGTGCAAGGTGTGGATGGAGCTTGACTTTAAATCCAAAAAAAAAAATGATACTAAGCAGGTCCAGAACTCTTGATCGTCCACATGCCAATCTCTTCATTGATAATTATAAATAATGTTTCCTGAGCACTGAGTAGCTCGTTCAAGATTACATAAGAACATAAGAACGTAAGGAGTCTGCAAGAGGCCGGTTGGCCTATACAAGGCAGCTCCTGTACACTCAACCCCACCTTACCTCACCATCCATGGCTTTATCCAACCTCTTCTTGAATGTATCTATGGTACTGGCACCCACAACATGGCTCCAAAGCCTGTTCCATTCGTCCACCACTCTGTTGGTGAACCAATTCTTGCCTATGTCTTTGTTGAATCTGCTGGGAGTAACTTTTGATAGCAAGTTGACCTTTGAACAACATATTCGTTGCATATCTTCCTCAGTTGCACAGAAAATTGGTATTCTGAGGAAGTCTTTTAGGAATTTTGGTGACAAATCTATTGTGATGAATTACTTTAACTTTTTTATACTTCCAAGTCTGGCGTATTGCTCCCCAGTTTGGTGCTCATTCTCATCTTAAATTATTGGATAAAAAACTTGCGTGCAGTTAATTTCTTATTCCTGACTCAAGCACCGACTTGTGGCACAGACGTGCCATCAGCTCACTCTGCTTACTATATAAAATATATCATAATGTAAGTCACCCTCTGCACGGGGCTCTACCTGGCTTATTTGTTCCTACACGCACTACCAGGAATGCGGCCAGTGCCAATAGTTGTGCATTCTCTCTCATTAGATTTAACACCAACAAGATATTTTATTCCACCCACCATTAAGAAGTGGAACGAATTGCCTAGCCATGTTGTTGCATCTGTAGAGCTTCGGAGGTTAAGCTGGGCGCAAATAAATCTTTATTACGTCGACTTTGAAGCTTAATTTTTAATCATTTTAATGAATTAATGCCAGTATAGCAATACCTGAGTCGTTGTATATCATATAATTTTACTTTCTTCTGTCTCTTTCCTTTTCCTTACCAAGTGGCTTCCCCTGATGGAGCCATCTGGTTTATGGTCTTCGACTGTTTCCGGCAGGGTTTGCATCTTGACTTACAATAATAATAATAATCAAGGATTCTAGAGTGTCTTCTCTAGACTCCTTGGCCACTACCATACTCCGCAATGTACTTGTGCGAGACTGCAAGCTTTGTGCGCGTGGTGAAGGGCCTTCTGCCCGCTGAGGGGGAGCTGGAGGCGCCGGCCACGGCCTTCCCCTTCCTCAGGCTGTTCCGGCGATATAGGGTGAGCTTGCCCCAGCACCTGGCTGACGGCAAGCACGAGAAGGAGGAAACATTTGTGAACAACAAGACAATACAGAAGGCAGAGGAGGAGGAGGAGCAGGAGGAGAAGGTGAGCCTGAAGGAACAAGACGAGCTGTCTTCGTTCCCCGAGTTGCACGAACTGGAGGAAACACTGGAC